>NW_026129889.1:0-31932 GCF_022985175.1 Labeo rohita | reverse complement strand
AAATGTTGCTAACAGTTTTCAGAGTGTTAAACTGACTGACATGCAAGATTTTGACAGAAATGTTGTCACAGTGTTGTCAGTATCAAACTGAACAGCATCAGTTTCTCATTACGTAATATTCCTGTATGAACCAGGGAAAGTAAACAATACTTTGATGGATATTTATTGTTAATTATGGTATTAACTGTATTTGTAACTCTTTGTAAGTAAATAAACAGAAACTAGTGATCAACTGCTGCTCTCACATTGGTTAATGTCACTAAGTTCGAACAGAACAAACCAAACCACAACTATGAGCTCATCTCTATCAGTTTCTGTTCTCTGACACTGATGATGTTGAGTTTGTCCCTGTATATATTTCTACTTGTTATACAGTACTGTGCAAAAGTCTTAGGCCATTAGTATTTTCACCAGCTAAAAAATGGTTTCAAGTAAGTTATTTCTATCTTTTGCTGTAGTGTGTCAGTAAAAAATATTGGTTTACATTTCCAAACATTCTGTTTACCATTAATTTTAATAATCTAGTGAGATTTTTGTTTGCACAAGGAGTCTGACAACAGCCAGTGCTCCACACTGACATCTGATCTCATCATCATCCAGTCTGTCTCTGGAATGATATGAAGAAACAGAAAAACTGAGACAGACTAAATCCAGAAGAACTGTTTCAACATCTCCAAGATGTTTCAAGTAACCTACCTGCAAAGCTACCTGAAAAACTATGCACAAGTGCACATAGGGCAAAAGCTGCTTTAAATGCAAAGGATGGTCACATCAAATGCTGATTTATTTCAGTTAATCGAAGTTCATTGATAAAGAAAATCTTTATGACATTGTTTTTGACAGCATCCTCGTTTTATGTGCCTAACTGCCTAAAAATTTTAACAGTACTGTAACTTTGTAGGTGTAGGTCTCTTAAAGCATCTTGGAGACGTTGCCACAGTTCTTCTGGATTTAGTCCGTCTCCGTTTTTTTCTGTTTCTTAAAACAGACTGGATTGAATGATGGAGAGATCACATCTCTGTTTGCACAAGGAGTCTGACAACAGCCTGTGCTCCACACAAAAATCAGTTTCACTTTATTTTGATGGTCCCTTTAACACATTATGTTGACTATAAGTAACATTGCACTTATATATCTAACTCCCACTAGAGTGTTAGTAGAGTATTAGTAGACTGGTAGGGTTAGGGTT
The DNA here is from genome assembly GCF_022985175.1 of Labeo rohita. Classification (NCBI taxonomy): domain Eukaryota; kingdom Metazoa; phylum Chordata; class Actinopteri; order Cypriniformes; family Cyprinidae; genus Labeo; species Labeo rohita. The sequence goes on along the minus strand of NW_026129889.1, from coordinate 30,743 downwards.
AGATTAAGTCGACATGTACTTACAAAGTTACTTATGTTCAGAAGAATGTCTTTTGGGAGACCATCATAATAAAGAGTTAGCAAATATCAAGCAGACAGTCTACTAAAACTCTAATGAGAGTTAGTCGACAGGTAGGTGCAAAGTTACTTATTGTCAACAGAATGTTCAAAAGGGACCATCAAAATAAAGTGTTACTCAAAATCTCACTGGATTATTACAATTAATGGCAAAATGAATGTTTAGAAATGTAAACTGATATTTCCTACTGATACACTACAGCAAAAAAACGACTTTAACTGACTTTGAACCATTTTTAGCTGATGAAAATACTAGTGGCTTAAGACTTTTGCACAGTACTGTATATCTGCCTGTTCATCTTAATTAATCTGGCTACTTAATGATTCAAATAACAATTATTGTAGTACTTTTGAAGAATAAAAATGTAATCTTATTGCCATCCGCAATCTGTTCGGTTCTTTAAAAAGGTCACAGGTCTCATTTACAGTTGTTCACTATTGCACATACGTATTGTGAAGAAAATACATTTATTAATGGACATATATGTATGTATTGTGAAGAAAATTCATTCATTAATGGACATGACATGTACCCTAAATTGTACATACTGAGTGTGAAAGAGGAAGTACTATAGATAGGTTAAAACAGTCTGAAGGGAATTTCACATCAGTGGTTTTTAGATCTTCTTTTACTTTTGCTTCTCACAGAATGACACTCAACATATAAGAATCTTATTTAGTGTTGCTTGTTAATCATCACTTTTGTGTTCATAAATCTCTAACCTTATTACAGTTTTTTTTTTTTTTAAATTGGTTTAGACAGTAAAAAGCATTATATTAGCCACTTATCATTAACCTCAGACCACTGTCTAAAAGATTCCTCAGAACTATTAACACTATTCTTGTGCTTCACTATTCTCTGTTTTAATTCTAAAAATATATTCAGCTCATAACATCATCACAATGTCACCACAACCAGCAGTTCCACAGGATGTGTAAAAATAAGAATGTGTGAATTAATGTACTGTGGGTTAAAAAAAAATGTTTACAAAGGAATTGTTTAAAACTTGAAAAGTATTCTTTTTATCTGGATACTAACTGTAATCGTGTCTGTAAATAACCGTAGTATCATGCTGCAAATAATGCCAAATAATACGTTTAGAGATTAAATTATATTCATTAAAGTCAATAGTGGATCTTCTGCCTTTAGTGACTTTGCAAGACTTATTTATTTATTTATTTATTTATTTATTTAACAAAGCATCAGCTGCAGAAATAGTTTCTTTATTTAAACAGGAAATATAAACATATAAAAGCATGAAATATTGCAGCAGAAGACTTACACAAATATGTGGATGTGCTTACAAATGTCAGTGTGTGTTCATGAGGGTATAATGTGTTATAAAGGCCTGGAGAGTGCAAATGGTTTTGGTCCATATTATCAATAATACATTATTGGCCAAAAATAGTAAAAAGCAAACTGATCAAAGAGGTTAACATCCATGTTTCTTTTTAAAGTTATATGAACTCAAGACCCTTTCTTACAGTGTAAAGTAAACTGACATAAAAATGGTGCATGGCAGTACATGGTGCCAAACATTTACCACTGATGGAAATAATGGTTAAAGATGTGATTGAAGAGAATGATTTAATTAATTAATTAAAAAAAAAAAAAAAAAAAAAAGAAATTAATGAAAAATTAAGGTAAACCATAATTTACTTTTTTTTTTTCTTAAATGTTATATATATATATATATATATATATATATATATATATAACTGTTATTTTATACTAAAGGTATTTCTTTGCATGTTCACTGTAAACACTGAAGGTGGGACTTTTTATGGAATGCCAAAGCTGACATAATTAGAAATAAATAAATAAATAAATGTAAAAAAAAGCAAATATAAATCTATAGACTACAGACTAATTCCATTCTTTCTTAACCTTTAACTTCATAAAATTTGTTATGAAGAATTTTAAATCAGCTTCATGACAAGTACGCTAGGCTAATGAATTTTCGTCATAAGACATTTACAAACATTCTTCAAAATGAAAATTTCATTAAAAAAAAAAAATAAATAAATAAATCACAAATATAACAAAGTATGGGCCTGGGTATCTTTTGAGGTCTGGGTATCTTTTCAGAGATATGAGCTGTCATGCAAGGGATCACTGTGTTCTTAAGTTTGTTGACCTCAATGAATGATTTCTCAAATGAGTCTATATTCCCTTCTTTCACTCTCTGCTCCCACATCTCCAGTTTTCTTGTGAATGATGTGATTTCGTATGCCAGCTGGGAAAGGTGGGTGTTGGTGCCCTGCATCTGCAAATTTAGTTCATTTAATTTCTGAAACATATCGCTTAGGTATGCCAGTTTCATAAGGAAGATGTTATTGTTGAACTTATTGGCAAGTTCATTTCCCTCTTCTTCCAAGAAGATTCTGATCTCATCCCGCAATTCAAACACCCTGGATAAAACTTTGCCACGTGACAAATCAGCGGCATCAATGAATCTGACGTATGTTATCAATAAACAGTCTTTGTTACTGTCAGTTGCTTCATCCATCTGCAGGGCAAAACGGTGGTCTTGTATCTTGTCGTTAAATTGCACCTCTGTATCTTTTGACATGCACCTTGCGATAGTGTTGTTTGACAGAGGAATAGTCTTTAGTTTACTGGCTGTTGCGTCATCAATCATAGTTGAAACCATATCAATAGCAGAAGGAAGTATTAATTCTTCAGCTATAATGTGCAGCTTCTTACACTGAGCCACTCTGTAGGTCACTTTGTAGGAGGCGAGTTGGGCATTTGAAGGCACAGATGCTGCTTTAGTAAAGCGACTCTGTTGGGCACAACAGCTGAGTATTTTTTTTTCTGAAAAAATCAACTGGCTTATCTTTGTGTTCCTGATGCGACGTTTCTAAGTGGCGTCTTAACTTGTTCGACTTCATACTGTCAGATGCTAATATTTTGAGGCACACAACACACTGTGGTCGCTTTTCATCACCCACCGCTGTACTGGTGAATCTGAGTGCGAGATATGCCTCATCATATTTTCTTCACTTTAGTGTAGTTGTGATCTTTGAAGTAGATTCATCGTCTACTTTACGTTTACCTGGCACTTGTTGTCTTTTCAAAAACTTGTCCATGCTTAGAGCAGAACTACTATGTGTCATTCATAATTTTACTCAGCTAACGGCAATTCTCATTTCTGAAATCAATTGCACCATCTAGTGATCTGCTATTTTATGACAAAAACAGCTACAATTGATAACAGACAGCTGCAGCAGGTACTGTGAGTCATCTTGAGGTAATAAAATATGGTGAAATTCATATTTTGTGTTAAATTATTTATGTGGAAATTAGCCGTATAACAAGCAAGATAATTGGGGTCTTGTATCACCCTGAAAATGTTTCTTTTTACATACTATGAATTTTTGGATTTTATTAAACAATATAGTCATTATGTAAGACTTTTTATTTTAACTCAATAATTTTAATGATGCTGAATTAAAAAAAAAAAAAAAAATCACAAGCCAAAAAAATAACCATGTTTATTGAAAGTAACAATAAAATTGGACAGAAAATATATGAATATTAAATCTCAATATATTATTTTTATTCAGTTCTATGAAACAGAATCAGATATAATTTTCTAATTATCTAATATCTAATCTAAATTTACTAATTATAAAAATAATGTATAGTCCTACAAAGCTATTATTATCGGAGCATACCATCACAAGAGGGTAGCATCATTTTACAAGGCATTGTCCAGTACAGCAGTACTACAGCATGTTACAGCACAGTATGACTTTGCTATGATTTGCTATGATTAGCAGACTTTGCTTTTCTGTTGAGCATAAGCGGTACACGAGTGGAGCATTCATATGGGCCATGAGCAACTCAACAGAATGCACATTCATAGAGCGGAATATTGAGTGGAGCGTCACGCATTGAGCAGTGCACGCTGGATACTGCTGGGTGGCGCGGCAGATATTTTCGGCCATTTATCTGTTTCGAATCTCTATAAAAATTGGCTGACTGTACACTAGCCTTGCCGCGCCCCCCCTTATCATAACTCTGCGTATCATGTGGATTAGACAATTCAAACACAATCTTATTGCTATATGTGGCCGTGGATCTAGAGAGAGCAGGTCTCGTCATGTAAGTTAGGCTTTATGTTTGAAACAGCTTCACGAGCAGGATACATGGTAGGCTACATTTCTGTGTTGCAAACATTAAATAATAACCAATGTATTGGGATAAATGTTTATTAGAGCCCTCCACAGGCCTCAAATATAGGTCCTAGCCTGACCCTGGACCGAGGCACTCAGGCCTATAAGCCCAGCCCTTGTCTGACTCGAGCCTGTCTTTTTCCCCCTTCTCCCAAAACAGCTCATACTGCTGTTTCATATTGAAATTGTACAGCTTTGTATGCAATGGCAAAGTGATTATATTTTGTTTTGTTAATTTAATTCAAGTTACTTTAGTAAAAAAAAAAAAAAAAAAAACGTTTGGGGCATTTTTTTTGTTCGTTAAATAAATTTTTGTTTTTTAAACCAAGCGGCCATCGGAAGACTGTCATAGTCTGTTTGATAAATGTTTGCCTTCTCAAATCATCAAGTCACCTATATACATTTTATTTCCTAAAATAAAATGTATATAGGCCTAAAAGAGTTCAAGTATAAAACAATGTTAGTTTCAACATTAAACTTAGATAAATGTGTGCTGTTAGATGCATATCCAATCGTTTGTTCAGAGAGTGGAAGCTAAAGCCACTTTGCAGAACATGGAGGCGCCAGCGCGATCACTTGCATTTTTTCCCCAGTGGAAACAGTTTAAAATATTCCATCATGTTTGCTCATAAAGGTAAGAATACATCATTCAGAATTGTTAAGGGTCTACTTTTATTTGTGTGCATATATCAATATCAATATCAACAAAACATTACAAACGGTGCTTTTATTAGGCTAAATAAAGAAACAAACATGATGCGCTTTCTGTCGTCTCAACAGAAGCGCTTCACGAAAATGAACCCAAACAGAGCAAATATATACCTCACAGACATGATACATAAATAGAAAGCTTGAAACTATTACTTAATGAAATTAAACAAATCGAAAACAAAAACTCTTTAATTATGTAATCTGTAATGGTGCATTTCTCTAAAGGGGCATCCAAAGAGGAGATGGCGAGTCAGGATCGGCAACTTCATCCTTGCGACACTAGAATGCTGAATGATGTTTGACAGTGAAGGCATCTCCACTGCATTGCCTCATGCAATCTTTGGTGTCAGTCACAAATAGTAAACACATTGATCTAATCCTGGATATTTGCAGTTGATGATGAGATTGAACCAAAAGGGCACTTTAGCGTGCCCCCTGTGCATGCCACTGGATGCGGTGACTGTCCACGCGTGAAATGGCACGAGGCGACAAATCAGCTGTTGCCTCTTTCTATCCCGTATCTTTGAAACATGCATATGCGTTGAAAGTGAAACCTACAAAAAAAAAAATGTTTTAACGGAACTTTCATGTAGTGCCCTGTAAAACTGATTTAAGTTTTCTTTACTGATTACACCAACCCTGTAAACAATATAATATCTATGATAAGATAGATGTTTCAAGAACAGTTTATTAAAACACACAAACATGAAAAATCAGTGTGAGAATCACAATAATGGTGACCATCAAAAAAAGCATGTTGTAGCCAATCAGAACTCATCCATGGATCCCATCATGCATTGTGACATTAATAAATTATGAGCTGAGCTGTCTTTGTAATTTATTTTATTCTTACTATTTTCTTTCATTTTTGCTTTTTAGTAGCTTGTTTTGTGATGTTCAGAGTTGATCTGTTTATCTGAATATGCCACTTTTCACCGTTCTTGATGTCTGTGTGTGTTTAAACAAAAGACTACTTCAGAAATTTATAACAACTTATAAGAAATCTTTCCAAAATAAATAAAAAAGACAGGATCTTTTGCTGTAAAAGTACAAGACTAATGTTCATTATTCAAGCTAATCATTATTTGATCTGAATAACTGAACTTGTTTGTTTATTTGTTTCAGTAAAGGAAATATAGCTCAGAGATAAAACTCTGAACGACTTCAATGACTCAATGTTAAAACATAATCATCAACACATGATGACTTGCACGCTTGCTTATCTGGCTGTTACAACTCAGTTACAGCAGCCAAACAAAATCTAAAGTTAAAATTGTAAGTGTCAAGAGTCCAACTAATACAAACACGGACCACTATAATAGTGACATGAAACTGTGATTTTCTCCTTTGGTGATTCTGCTTGTTAACATCAAGTGTCTTCAATAATGATCAATCATCACTTAATTAATCACTAATTATCTCATTAACTTTAACCTCCTTGGGTCTACGCCAGTTGCATCAGGAGCAAAATGAACCTAAAATGTTTGATCGTACATATAAGAGTAATACATAATTTAAATCTGTAGAGGGTCTACTTTTATTTGTGTACACTCACAATATCAACAAAACATCATGCCTTTGCAAAACAAAGAAAATAAACAGGGTGCGCATTCAGCAGTCTCAGTCTTCACATGTATCATTTTGAAATGCGTCATTAAAACAAACTAAAACTCAGCGTTTACGTGAGAAAATTATACTGAAGCAAAATCTTAAATAGTTATTGTCTGATAAAACATAAAAAACTGTCCGTGGAGCGAGGTTGAGTCATCCTGCAGCAGCCTGGCAACCAGCCCCCGCCGGCTGCTCTCGGCGCGCATTAAGATATGCACTGATAAGCAAATTTTCATTCATGAAATTGACATGGCTGGTGTACCGGAACCCCAACATGCTGCAAAAAAGCTAAAACGTCTCTGCAGGTACCGGGAGGAGTGGGTGGGCAGGTATCCATGGATTGCAAAAGCCCTACATGATGAAAGTAAAGCGTTCTGCAAAGTGTGTAGGAAAGAGTTTGGTGTCTCTCACGGGGGGGGAGGCAGATGTTAGGCTGCATGCTAGCAGCAAATTACACTGTACCAAAACCGCGACAGTACAGACCAACAAGTTGGTCTCGTCCTTCTTTAAGAAGCAGGATGATTCCATGTATAATAAAATAGCTGCTGCTGAGCTGACCTCCGTGTTCCACTGTGTGACCCACCAACAATCATACAGGTCGCTTGACTGTGCGATGAAGTTAACACCAAAACTGTACTCGGATTCGGGCATAGCTAAACTCGTTAGCTGCGGTCGCACAAAAGCTGAAGCACTGGTCACAAACGTCCTGGCACCCCTCGCATCTGACTTCTCCCAATGCCTCGAGTCAAAAGATATATTCTTTTCCATTTCAACCGATGCCTCTAATAAAGGCAATGTGAAAACATTCCCGATCTCTGTGAGATTCTGGACTCCTGAGCAGGGCATCCAGAACAGAGTTCTTGATTTCTTTGAACAAGCAGCCGAGAGCGCAGATGCCGTCACTGACACTTTACTGAATAAATTAAAGGAACACAAACTCAGCATCAATAACATCTCGGCTTACTCGGCTGACAATGCGGCAGTGAATTTCGGCAGAAAACACTCCATTTACCAAAATCTAAAAAAAATCAACAGCAAGATCCTTCCTGCAAACTGCCCAGCTCACATAATACACAATGCAGTAAAACGTGCCAGCAATGCACTGCAAATAGATGTGGAGACTATCGTCATAAAATCATTTAACCATTTCAGCTGTTCTGCGAAGAGAGTTTCCACCCTCAAAGAAATGTTTGAATTTGCTGACATGGAGTACCAAACACTGTTGCGTCACGTCCCGACACGCTGGTTGAGCCTGCACCCTGCAATTGACAGACTTGTCAACACCTGGCCAGCGGTGCGCAGCTACTTCTTGTCACTGGGACAGGAGGAGTGCCCCGTGTCCTCTGGGATGCGCTCCAGGTTAACGAGCATGGAGAGGAAGATGAATGCAGCGAGCTGGAGGTCACACTCTTCTTCTTGCAAAACACTTTAAAGCTTTTTACTGGTGCTGTGCTGAGTCTTGAGAGTGACAGTCTCACCTCAGTTGAAGTATATGCACTTATGAGTGGCCTCCGAACCAAACTCCAGCAGCGCAAAAAAGATGCTTTTTTCGGAGTTGACCGCGTCCTCCTCTCCTCCGTTAATCTTAGGGTTGACAGGCTCAAGAGAGAATTCACAAATTTTTATGATATCGCGGAGCAATACCTTGAGAAATGGTTCAACTTCTCAGAATCCGGGCACCTGTTCAACATCCAGTGTTTCAATCTTAAGGAAAAGCAAGAAATCAGCTACAGGGAATTAACGGCCGCTGTATCCGCCCTTCAGATGCATGATGAACTTGACCTGGATGAGCTCTACAACGAGAGCTGTGTTCTGAAAGAGATATTGCCTCATCTGGAAATACACAGTCACCCTGTAGGTGCGCTTTGGGCCCAAGCACTCAGGAGCACGTCTGCGTTCCCACAGTATGCCAAGCTACTGTCTTTCATTTTGAGCATCCCCGTGAGCAATGCTTACTCGGAACGAGTGTTTTCAATAATGAAAGGTGCCTGGACCGATGTGAGAAACAGGTACTCATTTAACCTGGTCCGCAGCGAAATCAAAGTAAAAATGAATTTAATGATGACTTGTGCAGAGATCCATAAATACATCCTGGGAAAGACGGGAGTGCTGGCAGCAGTGAAAAGCTCTGCAAAATATGCTGATGTCGAGCCTCCACAACCTCGGTAGGCTATATAGCTCAAGTGTGAATTTAAAGTTATATTGTTTCTATTAATTTATCTAATTCATCTAGGCTATATGCACAAAGACAATACGACCTTTTTGTCCCCTTTTTGCTTTATAGAGTAGATGAAGAGAGCGCAAGTTGCAGCAGCCGTTAGGACAGTTGAAAGTGCAGGCAGAAGTCGCGTGAAGAAGTCAGACCGGTCGAGGGGGAGGCACCGTGTTCAAAATAATACTTCTATAGCCTACGTATTAGGCTATATCAATTTATATGAGGGCGCGGCCTCATCACCATAAACAAAGCACCAAGACTTTTTTTTCAAGTTCATCTGGGCTACATGTCCTTTCTGGAAGAAGATGCGCCGTGAGGAATAAGAATTCAGAGGAAGAACACGATGTGACACACGGCACAATCCATTAGAGGAGATATTTACATGAGTACGTCTTTCTTTTATTAGCATGCTTGTGTTAGTTGTTACTGTGTTACTGTAACAGAACTTTGTACACATTTTACTAGTTTGACTTTTTTTTTCAAACTATAATTCATGGCTACAGCAAGTGAAACATTATGAAGTACGTTTAATTTCATTGCATCAAAATGTCTCACGACGCCAGGATGTTTTTTTTAACATTCTATACAATAGAAAACAATGCGATATAAAGGTAATATTGTTTACACTTACGCTTAACAATAATAATATAGTTTCCCCCGATATAAAATGTTTTTGTATTGTATAATACATACAAAGCATGCTTATGTTTATGACTTAAAGATCATATTATTTAGTTATTTATTTATCGTATAACAATAGGATGTAATATGAGTGTTTACACTGAGTGTATGTTTAGACCATGTTTATCAATACTCTGCTCTCGAATAGATGTTTAATGTGAAAAATAATTATTAGTTTCTCAGATATAAAATGTCTTTTTTACGTTAGTACAAATGCACAAGTCTATGGCTACAAATTCATACACTATATATAATTTACAGATGCTCCTGATATTAACATGCTCACAGATGTTTTTCTTATGTTGTTTGTTTTTTAGTGATCTGATACCTGCACAACAGATGACTCCTGCTGTCTTTCAAACTGTTTTGCTCTGAGAGCACTGTACCAACATCAGATGTTCAACTACACTTATATTCTAGGCTAAAACAAGTTCCTTGATTACTGATGATGAGTTTTGCAAGCACTTAAATATCAGGTATGATTTGCTTTTTTCACATGTTGAACAGAATTCAGAAAACAGTTTTCAGAAACTACAAAAAGTCTGTTCACATCTCTGTGGTTAGATCAGGGTGCTCAATAATGTGTGTTTGACCTTCATTATGTATATTTTGATTATACTGTGTTGTAAATAAAATACAAATAATCTAAAACGACATTCTTTGAATCTCTCATTGTTTCTTTCCTGACAGAAAATGACAGTCTCATTGATGGGCCATTAGGGAGGGCTCTTTGTCTCTCAGGTGTGAATTGCTAAATATTCATGGGTCATTGCCACTCCTTTGCATATTCCCTTTCAAGCACAAATTCAAAAAAAAAAAAAAAAAAAAAAACATCAATATTTTGTTTTCTCTGAATGAGTGAATGAGATGATTTTCACATCATTTTGTCTAAAAAACTCTAGCCTACCACATCCAGTTCTCAAAAGTCTTGTGAACAAATGAATGTTCTGAATGTTTTTCATGGCCTTATTTCAGTGACTTAAAATTTTTTGTTTTTTTTAGTGCATTAGTCATTTGTTCCTGTGTAGTTATTCACTAAAGACAGAACTGTATTCTACAGTGTTACCGAATATTGTTAATAGTTTTAAGAAATCTTTAAGTCAATGGTGTGAAAATTATGATATGTGGCTAATATAATGCTTCTTAATGTCTACGCAATTAAGAAAACCTGTAAGGTTAGAGATTTATGAAAAGCCTTTGACCTCAAGTGTAAGCAAAAGTGATGCTTAGCAAACAACACTTATTTAGATTCTTTTGTGTTGAGTGTCATTCTGCATTAAACTAGAATAAAACCACTTATGTGAGCTTATTTTTACACTGTTTTATCTTTATATATTTATATCTCTATAGTACATCCTCTTTCACTAGTTTCTACAATTTAGGGTAGACTACATGTTATGTCCATTGATGAATGTCAGTTTTCTTCACAAAAAGTGGATATCATAATCTCAGACAAATACTTTGCGCACCCAATGTTTGCCATATATTGTTTCTCTATATCTCTTTCTCTCTCTCTCTCTTCCTTCTTTCTGGTGCGAGTGCTGAGCGCGTGGAGGGGTGTGAGTAAAGCTTTTCTTTTCTCTGTATATTTTCTCTCTTTGATTGTTGTTCGTTTGTTGTTGGTTTGTGCTAGTTTATTTTGAGGGTCGCGTGCTATCTGTTATTCATAAGCACATCGTCCCAGCAAGCACAGAATTTGAGTTTGCTCACAATCAGGGTATCTTCTTGTAAACAAAAACATTTTATTCTAGCTTCACGCGTTATTTTTTTTAAACACTTGAATGTGAGTAAGTTTCATAAATGAAAAATAAACATTTTGAATATAAATCTGAAAAAAGACTATGAATTAGATTCAGAATGATATAATCAAAATGTAGATAGAGTCAATCAATACCCCAAAGCTTGACAATCATTATTACCTCTTCATTGGTCAACATTTTATTCTATAACGTTACACAGTTTTGATGCTGTTTTATGTCTGATGATCAAGATTACATGTGGAAGCATCTTTTGTTTCAATTTCTTCTTCACTTCTGTTTTTTTGGATTCTAGGAGCACAGATTCTAGGAGCACAAGTATAGCTTAAATATATTTAGACGTTTTTCAAGTATAAGTCAAGTATACTTAAATGTTGTTTTAAGTATATTTCTGAGAAGTACATAAAAAGTAGACTAAAAGTATACTTCCCTATTTTAGTTTAAAAGAACTATACTAATAGCACACTTGAATAAACTTTTTTTTGTAAGGGTAGTGTAGACAAGGAAAATTATTTGATGAAATGAAATGAAAATGATTTGAGTGGGAAATTGTTATTGATGGAGAATTTATTTCAATTCTCTCACTTTCTTTGCCAGCTAAAAAGGTTACTCTTTCTAATGTGCCACCTTTTGTTTGTGATGAAATTCTAACACAAGCTTTGACACACTATGGAAAATTGTTGTCCCCTATAAAAAAAGATTCCAATCAGTAACGAATCATCTTTATTGAAATATACTGTTTTTTTCAGGCGATTTGTCTACATGATTATTCCAGATGATGCTGATCTTAACACTGAATTTTCGAATTAATGATTTTAGCTATGCTTTTTTCGTCACTACTGGAAAAGTCAAATGTTGTGGATGTGGAAATACACGGCATTTAATTCAGAATTGTCCGAATAAAAACACTGAGGGAGAGGAAGGAAATAAGAAGTATCTGAGGTGGAAGTTCAGGAAGCAGACTCAGCTATGACAAAGAATGTTGTTGAGCATTCTGTAGAAGTTGAGGCGGCTTCATCTCGAACTGACCAAGTTGAGTCAAATTCTAATGTTTTATCTACAATTACTGATTCAGGTGTCTCTGACACTTTGGTTTCTCCTTCAGAAGGTAAAAAGGAGGGTACAAATGGTGAAAAAAGTCAATTAAGTGTAATGGATGAATAATCACAGTTAACATCAGAGCAAGAGCAGCTTTGCTTTAAGACTCCTCAAAAAAGAAAGATGAAAAGTAAGTCATTAGATGCTAAGATATATAAAACAGTTGAATGCAAGATACAGAAAGTGACAGTGACTTGTCTGAAAGCAGTGTGAATTTTTCACAAGGTGAACCTACTGCTTGCAGTTATGGTCTTGAGGACATAAAACTGTTCCTCAAGTCAGCAAAAATAAAATGGGTGTAAGAGGGTTTTTTTCTTGACTTGAAGCAATTTGTTGATCAAGCAAAAAAAAAAAATGATGGCTAGTGATTCAACAAAGAAGTGTACAGGTTGAAGAAAATTGTGCAGAAACTAAACAGCGGCCTGAGTAATGAGGTTGGATAATATTAAGAAAAAGAATGATCTTCTCGTTTTGTGTGGTGAACTGTGTTTTTTTTTTCTTTTTTTTTCATTATGAGGGAAGTACACATTGCTTCTACGAATGTTAATGGTGCGAATAACTCTTAAAAAAAAGATTTTTGAAGAAATGGAGCAAAAGAAAATTTAACTTGGTTGACTGGATGAAAGAGTTTATGGGGCTATCTGTTTTAAGTCATTATTCAAATGTTAGTGGTGGGGTTGCTGTTTTATTTAGTAAGAATTTTAAGCCAACATCATATGATGTAGATGAAATTGTGAAAGGCAGAAAGTTAAAAGTTAGAGTTGTTTATGAAAATTTTGTGTTTGTTTTTATTTGTGTTTATACTCTAACTGCACCTATAGAAAGGTTATTGTTTTTAGATACTCTTTCCTCAACGTTAAAAGGTTGCTGTACTGAGTATTTTCTGTTTGTGGGTGGTGATTTTAATTGTACTGAACTTGACAGACGGACATTGAAATTGAGCCTCATATGGCTTCAATCAAGCATTTAATTCATTTAATCATCTTTCTGGCATTTTAATATGTCATTTAAGTCTTTTAAATGATATTTTGTTAATTGAATCGTTTAAATCTTTTTGGAAGGTTTTTAAGGAGACAAAGTCTTCTTTTAAATCTATACAACAACGATGGGACTATGGCAAAGTTCAGACAAACAATTTACACAACAATACACTCGAAATGTCACAAAAGATGTTTCATTATCAATTAACTAAATCATGCCACGGCATTCCGGAAGATGTTAGGGTCAAACATCTCCCCTCTTATCTTTTGACTAGAAGGGAGTAAAAGACCCTGACACCTTAACACACTTTTCCATTTAACATAGATTGTTGAAGCATGTGCGTGCAGTTGGTTCGGCCTTGCCTGTGGTTATCACAGTTATGTAGAATAAATATAGAACAATGAAAATAAGAGTACATAAGAATAATACTAAACAAAGAGAAATCAACCTAAGATACATATCATCTGATATTGAAATAAAACACATATAATAAAAATGTAGATTACAGATAGATTTGTCTTATTCTTCGTCAGAAGAAGTTGAAATCTCATCTGCCAGATGTAATTGCAAAGCAGTTTTGTAAACCAAGTCCTGATAACATTCATGTTGAGTCAGATTCTTTTTTTCATCATCTTGATGCCTTGACATGTCCATTTGTTTAACTGTGGCCTTGATAACTAGGGATTTTAATAATGGTAGTATACAGCAAAATAGCAATCCTCCTATGCCGATTGTCACTCCCAAGAGTATTTCTAATTTTGCTAGCCATGCTCCCCATGATCCTAATTTTAAATTAAACCAATCCCATGTTTTTTCGTCTCTTCCAGCGTTGCCATTTCTACTTATAATTCTTTAAGTTTGGCCATGGCTTTTGTAAATGTTCCTTCTGGTGCTATATTATTGGGGATATAGGTACAACATTGGTCTCCGAATAAGACACATACCCCTCCTTTGTCAGCTAGCATCCAATTAAGGGCTAATCTATTTTGCCATGTCATTTTACTGGTTGCATCTAATTGTTCTCCTAAAGAAATTAATGCTTCGTTGGTATAATTAATGAACTTTTGTTGATTGTAGTATATGTAATTTATCCATTCTGTATTTTTATTTTGTGAAATCCAAATTAATATTGATTCAAGACCTGATTTGACTTCATCTCATGCCTTGAATTGATTCGGTATACCTCTGGGTTGACCTATTGAATCTATATATACTTTAGGATCTGGTATATAATTTCTCTTAACTCGGGGAGATTAATTGTTTCATTTCTCCCCAATGAGGATTTCGAATCCCATTCTATTATGTGCATTTTCCTCTCCATCCTAGGGGCAAGGCAGATAAAAGTTTTCTTTTTCCACAAATCCAAAAGAAATCGGCTAATGCTATAGTTTGGTCCTTATATATGTCTGTATTAGGTAATGCTATAGTTTGATTTTTACAGGTTTTAGCTGGCCATATTTGTTCTCCTTTCCTCATTCCTGGTGCCCGAAGGGGTGGAAAGTCTTTAGAATCATCAACATTTCGAAATATCATTGTATCTAAATTCCAAACGACACTGCATTTCCCTTTGAATTACCCCACATTTACAACCCCTGTGGGTTTAACAAAGCACTCATATTCTTTGCTGTAGTCTACGGTGTACCATAGTGGAATCTCTACTTGATCAACTTATATTTTCAAATCTTCAGTTAGATCTAAGCTTCTACATTTAGCTCTCAATCGAGGTATATGCTTGTAGAATGGTTTTTGTTTAGCATTGCTTAGGGAGCCTAGACACTCAGCTGGACAATGAGGTCTGAAGTCTCTTCCTAAATGACAAAAGTTTCTGTTGAATACAGCACAATGTTCATAATTGAATGGATTAGGGACTACTATTACTTGGCTCATCTGTGTTTTAGAACAGAATAGGCAATCTTTGTTCTTTGTTGTTCCATTGTTGTAAAAGTTGCCCACTCATACCACTGATTGCTTTGTGCAGTTTCCCATAAAACATCCAGTTTAGCATCACTCTCATACATGCTGTAATTCTCTTTGCTGTTTCTACGTTGTTTTCCATACCATCCTGGTTCTCCTGTATTTGAAATTGAGTTGTTACTGGGTCTCGTGGAGGGTTGAAAAGTTGATGGAAGGGAAGTGTGGTTGAGAGTCTGAGTTGTGGGGTTTGGAGTAGTGGTGTTGGATGTGGTTTGAAGTTGTGACGAGCATAGGATGATCAGACATGTTGTCAGAGTCATTATTTTCATTAGTTTGTTCAACTTCTTTTGCTCCATTTTGCCCTTATTTGTCCTTAACCGTCAGATTCTCTTGCTCGGTTGTTTCGGGTCTGCTTTCTCTGACCTTAGGTTTAGGAACTCTTGTGCAGTGGTTCAGATGGTACCAGGTGTTGCTTCCTTCTACTTGGACTGCTGTTGGAGTTGCGGCTGTCACTTTATAGGGTCCCTCCCTCCTTGGTTGATTCCATTTTCTTCAGAATACCCTTAGGTAGACTAGATCTCCCGGGGTAATTGGACAGGTGGTCTCTGTCTCCTCACATGGCTCCTTTTTCTTTTCCTGCACACAAATAGCTTTATGGATAGCAGTTAGTTTTTTCATGTACAATCTTAACCCTCTGGGGTCGAAAAACGCGCCGGTGCGGTTTGTGGCCGTTTTTCTGAAAACGCCAAAAAGAACTTAAATTTCTCCGTCATGTTTGATCGCACAGGTAAGACCAATACATCAATGGAATCTGTAAGGAATTCACTTTTATTTGTGTACACTCATAGTAACAACAACACTCTGTGGTTTTGTGAAATAAAGCAAACAAACAGGGTTTGCAGTCTGCCGCGTTGTTCTCTGTGATCGTCATTAAGAAATGCGTCACTAAAATGATGATTTGTCATAGATCAAGATGGCGCCGTTGTATCTGGCACGCCGTTTTTCGCTCTCTCTGTCTTTGTTGTTTTTAGTGTTTATGTTTTTATTAATGTCTATTTTAACTATTAGCTGTGAAACGGCGTTGGTGTATGATCGCCAAACACTTCTGAACATTCGAGTGGCTTTTGAAACAGTTAGGACCGACACTTGCGCGTCACCTAGGATTGACGCTTGTGTGCCTTGTCCCTCTCCGTGGTCCACTCATTCCTGCATTTTCTCTGCTTGCCAGTGTCGGCATCTTACTGACTTGCCCTGGAAAAGGAAGCGAAGGAGGAAACGCGGAAAGCGAGGTGGAGTTGCAGCTCGTCTGAGATCTTCCGTCTGCCTGCTGTCTTGTGTCTCTCGATTGCAGTTAGTCCAAAATGCAGCAGCCAGGCTTCTCACAGGAAAGCGCAAATACGAGAATATTACGCCGGTTTTAATTTCACTTCATTGGCTGCCAGTTAAATATAGAATTGATTATAAAATTTTAATGTTTGTTTTTAAATCTTTACATAGTCTGGCCCCACAATACTTAACTGATTTGTTACAGCCTTACATTCCATCAAGATCACTCAGATCTACTAATTTTAATTTGTTGCAAGTGCCTAGGACAAGACTAAAAACCAGAGGTGACCGTGCCTTTTCTGTTGTTGGTCCAAAGTTATGGAACGATCTCCCGTTTCACATCAGAGCTGCCCCAACCTTGTCTGTTTTTAAGTCCACTCTTAAAACCTATCTATTTTCCTTGGCGTTCAACATCTCTTGAACTATTGTTCTGTGTTTTTGGCCTTAGGAACCTCGTCTGTGTTTACAGCTTGTGTGATATTATGTTTTATAATTTGTGTCTGTTTTACTGTGTATTTATTAATAGTGTTGTAAAGCACTTTGGTCAACCTCGGTTGTTTTTAAATTGTGCTCTATAAATAAAAGTTGTATTGTATTGTATTGTAAAATGAACTAAAACTCAGCGAATACTAAACACAGAGACATGAGAGAGATATCTATAGAAAGCCTGATATGTCTACTTTTAAATGAAGTAAGTCTTATCGAAAACAAATATCATGTGTTAAAGTAATCTGTATGAAACCAACCCCATGTCCAGTCTTTCTCGTCAGACCTAATTATTTTTAATTTGATCACGCCCACGAGCTACTTTCGGTTTGTTATTATAATCAGCCACGTGGAGGCACAAGCGGCGAACTGCCCACATCAACGTAAACAAAGCGGGAGACTTCACTTCAGTGTTCATCTCGGCTACTGCATCTTGTTACTGGAAGAAGACGCGCTGTGAGGAGTAAGATTTATATTTCCCTCAGAGAAAGAGCGCGATGCGACGCACGGCGAGATCCACCGAAAGAGTAAGTCTTTCTTTTATTAGCCTACTTACGTTTGTTGTTGTGTTACTGTGATATAACTTGTACACATTATAGTAGTTAGATTTTTTCCAAACTATAAGTCCTGACTACATATGCAATCAAGTAAAACATCATGAAGTATGTTTCATTTCATTGCATCGAAGTGTTTGACGACGTCAGGATGTTTTTAATGTTCTATAAAATAAAAATCACGCGATATAAAAGTAATAGTGTTTACACTGTAACACTGAATGACAGAGTCTAAGGTTGTTTAGACCAAACTACTGTCATATACTCTGTTCACGAATAGATGTTTATGACGTGCTTAATAATAATACATTAGTTTCTCAGACATAAAATGACTTTGTATTGTATAAGACATACAAATAATGCTTGTGTTTATGACTATAAAATTGTAAGCGAGTCATTGACTGATCCGGAGACGAAGGATCCATGTGCAACAACTTTATTTTAACAGACTGTGTCAACAGGCAAGGTTCAGCAACGGCGGACAGGTGTGGTGAAGGTAATCCAACGGGGTAAACAATAGTCCATGCAATAGGTCGGGGCCGGCGGCGATCAAAGGGGATAATCCGAGACAGTAGCGTAGGTCGACAAAGGGCAGGCAGCAAAGGTTCACTCACACGTTTAACAGTCCGGTTGGCAACGAAAAGACAGTCCGAAAAAACGCTCAGGATCGCTAACATGACTTAGATGAAACTTCGCGGAGAACGCGCCGAAACGGCACGCCTAAAATGGCCGACTGGCGGAAGTGAACCCGGGGGGACCCGGAACCGGAAGTGGCAGCCCAGGTACGGGGTGGATGGGAAATGGAGTGCTAATATTCCGGGGAGGGTTCCCGCTGGCGGCGGTCAGAGGGAGCCACAGAGACCGTGCTTGTGACAGAGCCCCCCCCCTGCGAGCGCCTCCTGGCGCGAGGAGGCGACCGACGCCGGGGCCTACCTCTCCTGCGGGGAGCTGGTCGATCTGGGTGGGCGGCGTGGAAGTCGGCGGTGAGGGATGGATCCAAGATGTCCTCGGCGGGCACCCAGGATCTCTCCTCGGGTCCGAAGCCCTCCCAGTCGACCAAATACTGGAGGCGGCCTCTCCGGCGTCGGGAATTCAAAAGGGTGTTGACCCGATAGGCCTCCTCGCCGTCGATGATAAGGGGGGGCGGCGTCTGTGGGGCGGTCTCCTCTAGGTTCTCCACTCCTCCCGGATCACCAGCGGGCTTTAACAGGGAAACATGAAAGGTGGGTGAGATACGGTGAGAAAGCGAATCAGTTCTTGGTTCATCCTCTCGGCCTGGCCGTTGGACTGAGGGTGGTATGCCGAGGAGAGGCTGATGTTTACTCCTAACAACTTGAAGAAACTCCTCCATAGGCGAGAGGTGAACTGGGGTCCTCGATCTGAAACTATGTCTTCCGGCAAGCCATAGTAGCGGAAGACTGCCTCGCAAAGAGCTTCCGCCGTCTCCATGGCGGTGGGGAGCTTGGGTAGCGGGATTAGGCGACAGACTTTCGAGAAGCGGTCTACGACTGTGAGGATGGTGGTGTTACCGTTGGAGGAGGGGAGGTCGGTAATGAAATCTACGGCGATATGAGACCAGGGACGCCGGGGTATGGGCAGCGGTTGAAGTAGACCAGCGAGCAGTTGACGAGGGGATTTGGCCATATTGCAGATGGAACAGTTCTTGACGAAGACGATGGTGTCATGACGTATGGATGGCCACCAGAAGCGATTGCTCAATAAGTCCAGGGTAGCCTCGATGCCAGGATGGCCTGAACTCGGGGAGGAATGGGTTAAGGATAGCACTTGGGGACGCAGATTAGGTGGGACGTAGGTGAGGTGGTCAGGACAGTTAGCGGGTGCAGGATCCTGAGTGAGTGCTTCTGAGATCTTGGTCATAATATCCCATCCCACGGGAGCTACAACAACCGAAGAGGGTAAGATGGTTCCCGGGGGGGCTTGAGTAAGATCTGGGTCATGCATGCGGGAGAGCGCGTCGGCTTTAGTATTCTGGGAACCGGGCAAGGTGACTTGGAACTGGAACCTGGTAAAGAACAGCGCCCACCGGGCCTGGCGGTGGTTAAGTACCCTGGCAGTGCGAAGGTATTCCAAGTTCTTATGGTCCGTGAGCACGGTGAAAGGATGTTGGGCCCCCTCGAGCCAATGTCGCCACTCCTCCAAGGCGAGCTTAATGGCTAGTAACTCCCGGTTGCCCACGTCATAATTTCGTTCAGCCGAGGTGAGTTTGTGGGAAAAATAGGCGCATGGGTAGGTCTTGGGTGGTTGCCCCTGCCATTGGGATAGCACAGCCCCTACGCCCGAGCTGGATGCGTCCACCTCCACCAGGAAGGGTTTGTTGGGGTCCGGGTGGTGAAGGATAGGTGCCGTGGTGAAACGCTGCCGGAGGTCGGTGAAAGCCTGGAGGGCCGGGGAGGACCAGGAGAGGCGGGTGTTACCTTTCTTCACCATCGCTGTGAGGGGCGCTGCCACCTAACTGAAGCCTCGAATGAAGCGGCGGTAGAAGTTGGCGAATCCCAGGAACCGCTGAAGCTCCTTAAGGGTTGAGGGGCGTGGCCAGTTGCGAACCGCGTAGACCTTGCTGTCATCCATGGCGATCCCCTCTGGGCTAATGATGTAGCCTAGAAATGCTATCTTCTCCTGGTGAAACTCGCATTTCTCCTCCTTAGCGTATAGCTGGTGCTGAATGAGTCGCTGAAGCACTGCCCTGACGTGTTGTATGTGTTCACTGTAGGAGTTGGAGTAGATGAGGATGTCATCAATATAGATGATCACCCAGCGGTGTAGCATGTCCCGGAAGATCTCATTCACGAAGGCCTGAAAGAAGGAAGGACTATTGGCCAGCCCGAAGGGCATCACTAGGTATTCATAGTGTCCGGTAGCGGTCGAGAAGGCCGTCTTCCACTCGTCTCCCTCGCGAATGCGGATCAGATTATAGGCAGAGCGTAAGTCCAACTTAGTGAAGAATCTGGCTGAGCGGAGCTGTTCCAGGGCAGAGGGGACGAGTGGGAGGGGATACCGATACTTAATAGTGATGTCATTGAGGGCGCGGTAGTCGATGCAGGGGCGGAGACCGCCATTCTTCTTCTTAACGAAGAAGAAGCCGGCCGAAAAGGGTGAAGTAGAGGGTCTGATGAATCCCTTTGCCAGCTCCTCCTGGATGTAGCTGTTCATGGCTTCGGACTCTGGATGCGAGAGGGGGTAGATACGTCCCCGTGGTGGAGTGAAATCAGGTAGTAGATCGATGGCGCAGTCTCCGGGTCGATGTAGTGGCAGGAGGGTGGCCTTGGTTCGGCTGAAAGCCTCGAGGAGATCCTGGTAGTCAGCTGGTATGGGGTTATTGGCAGCAGGCTGTGAGGCCGGCGCAGTGGGTCGAAGGCAGTGCAACTGACAGTGGGGTGACCAGTGAGTAATGGTGCCCTGTGTCCAGGAGATGTTGGGTTCATGCTGGTTGAGCCAGGGATATCCTAAGATGATGGGTGCTTGTGGTGATGAGATGAGGAAAAACCGGATGACTTCTCGGTGTGCTGGTTCGATGCGCAAAGTGATCCGACCGGAGCCTAGCGGTCGCCCGTCGATGGCGGCCACTGCCAAGTGAGAAGCACAGGGAAGAAGGGGTAAGTGATTAGCCAGGGCGAAAGCAATGTCCATAAAATTCCCTGCAGCACCAGAGTCAATTAGGGTACAATAATTTTCTCTGACTGGATGGTCACAGGTAATTCACATCGGTTGAGATTCGGAGAGATCTTACTCACCGAGGTGGGCGGACGAGGTGGTCTAGTGGGGCAGTTGGCACAGATGTGGCCGGCGAGGCCACAGTAGAGGCAGAGGTTGCCCCTCAGACGTCTCTCCCTCTCCTCTGTAGACAATTTCGTAGCTCCGAGCTGCATGGGTTCTGGAGGTTCTTGGGCGTTGGGTGCAGGGAGAGACACAGGGGTGAATGGACGGCTGGTCTTGCGTGCTCGCATAACGCTGTCGACACGGATGGAGAGGTCGATATATTGGTTAAGCGATAAATCCTCGTCTCTGCATGCCAGCTCCACCTGGAGATCTGGGCGAAGACCCCGGCGATAGTGCAGTTTGAGGGGGCCGTCGTTCCACCAACTCTGTGCCGCGAGGGTTCGGAAATCCAAGGCATACTCTGCAGCGGTACGTCGGCCCTGTCGCAGCTGGTAGATTTGCTCTCCCGCCTCTCCGCTCTCGGAACTAGGTTGAAACACCGCCTTAAACTGTTGTAAAAACACGGCGAAAGAAGGAAAGGCGGGCCGATCCAAGTCCCAAACTGCCGTGGCCCACTCCAGAGCCTTCCCGGTGAGGAGGGAACAAACAAAAGCGATCTTACCCTCCTCCGTGGGATACAAATGGGGCTGCTGGTTGACGAAGAGGGTGCATTGCAAAAGGAACCCCTTGCATCGAGTCGGTGTGCCGTCAAACTTCTCCGGAAACGCGAGTCGCGGGCTGGCTGTAATCGCGTGAGCTCCCGGCGGAGATGCGGTGGCAGCGGGCGGGGCAGCGGGCGGGGCAGCGGGAGGTGCAGCGGTTGGCGTGGTAACCCGGAGTCCCTGGAGTGCCTGGACGAGCTGCTCCGTGAGGCTGGTAAGACGATGTAACTGCTGTTGATGGTCCGACAGGGTGGATGCTTGTGCAGAGAGCTCGGAGGTGATCTGGCTGACTGTTGCTGGATCCATTAGCGGCGAAGTTTCCTGTAAGCGAGTCAATGACTGATCCGGAGACGAAGGATCCATGTGCAACAACTTTATTTTAACAGACTGTGTCAACAGGCAAGGTTCAGCAACGGCGGACAGGTGTGGTGAAGGTAATCCAACGGGGTAAACAATAGTCCATGCAATAGGTCGGGGCCGGCGGCGATCAAAGGGGATAATCCGAGACAGTAGCGTAGGTCGACAAAGGGCAGGCAGCAAAGGTTCACTCACACGTTTAACAGTCCGGTTGGCAACGAAAAGACAGTCCGAAAAAACGCTCAGGATCGCTAACATGACTTAGACGAAACTTCGCGGAGAACGCGCCGAAACGGCACGCCTAAAATGGCCGACTGGCGGAAGTAAACCCGGGGGGGACCCGGAACCGGAAGTGGCGGCCCAGGTACGG
Source organism: Labeo rohita (assembly GCF_022985175.1). Taxonomy (NCBI): domain Eukaryota; kingdom Metazoa; phylum Chordata; class Actinopteri; order Cypriniformes; family Cyprinidae; genus Labeo; species Labeo rohita. The sequence goes on along the minus strand of NW_026129889.1, from coordinate 8,044 downwards.
GGTGGATGGGAAATGGAGTGCTAATATTCCGGGGAGGGTTCCCGCTGGCGGCGGTCAGAGGGAGCCACAGAGACCGTGCTTGTGACAAAAATCATATTTATTTATTTATTTATTTATTGTATAACAATAGGATACTATTCGTTTATTATTAATACTATGTGAATGAATAGATATTTAACGTGCTAAACAATAATAATTAGTTTCTCAGATATAAAATGCCATTTTTTAAAGATGGTATAAAGCATGTGTGAGTCTATGACTACAAAATCATACTATATGTATATATTACAGATGCTACTGATATTAACATGCTCACAGATGTTTTTTTTTTTCTCTCTCTCTCTAGTGATCTGATTCCTGCACCACAGATGAATGCTACATGAAGAGTACTGTACCAACATCAGATGTTCAACTACACTGATTTTTTTTTTTCATTGTAAAAGAATTTCCTGGACTACTAATGATGAGTTTTGTTTCTTAAATTCATGGAAAGAAGCAGCAATCACTTAAATATCAGGTATAATTTACTTGTTTCACTTGTTGAACAGAATTCAGAAAACAGTTTTCAGGAATGACACAAAGTCTCTTCACGTCTCTATGGTTAGATCAGTGTAGTCAATAATGTGCTTTTGACCTTTATTATGCATGTTTTGATGATACTGTGTTGTAAATAAAATACAAATAGTCTAAAACTCCATTCTCTGAATCTCTCATTGTTTCTACCTGACAGTCAGAGTCTCATTGATGGGCCATTAGAGGAGGGTCTTTTGTCTCTTTTGTGTGGGCATTGGTCGACCAGTAAGCATTTCATGCGGTGTTAGATGCGTAATTCTGTTAGTTTGCATGTGGTAGCTCATTAGTGCGAGAGGCAAAGCATCGACCCAATTAAGTTTAGTACTTGCACATATTTTGTTGATTTTGGACTTGAGAATCCCATTTAATTTTCAACTAGACCTTGCGATTGTGAATGATAAATGCAACCTAGTCTTTGTTTTATTCTTAAGTGTTGTAACACTTGTTTCAAAGTCTTTTGGATAAACGATGATCCATTGTCTGAACTTATTTCTGATGGGATTCCAAATCTGGGAAACACTTCTCTTGTCAAAAATTTTATTACCGTTCCTGCCCCTTCATCTGCTGATGGTACTGCTTCTACCCAACGGCTAAATCTGTCAACAACAACAAGCATGTATCTTTTGCCTTGTACTCGTTTTATCATATCCACATAATCCATCACCAAGTGTTTGAAAGGTCCTTCAGGCACGGGTATATGCCCTATTGGCGTTGTTATCCCTTTTCGGACATTATACTTGGCACAAATTTCACAGGAAGACAAAAATTCTGATACCATTGCATACAAGTATGGTGACCAATAACCTTGTTGTTTAATTTTCCTTACTACCTCCCCCTTTGCACAATGGTCAAACCCATGAGCATCTGGGATAAGGATGTTCAAAAGTGAGGTGGGTGCCACAATATGGCCTTCATGTGAACGCCAAATGTTTTGAGAATCTTTTGTTGCTCCTCTTTGATGCCACATAGATTGCTCGTATGGGCCTGCCTGCTGTTGAATTCGAATAATGTCATCTAAGCTTGGGTGTGGTTCTATAATTACTTCTGGAGCTATTATAGCTATCTGACACCCAGAGGCCTTTTTGGCTTCAGAGTCTGCTATGTTGTTACCTTTAATGACAAAGTCATTTCCTTTTTTGTGTGCTTGACATTTGATGATTGCTACTCGTTTTGGTAACATCATAGCAGAAATTAGTTGACTTATCTGCTCAGCATGCTGTATGGGGGTTCCATCACTCTTTTTAAAACCTCTCTGTTTCCATACTGCTCCAAAAAGGTGACACACGCCGTGAGCATACGCAGAATCTGTAAAGATGTTCGCTGTCTGTCCCTCTGCTAATTGACATGCAGTTGTAAGGGCTTTTAATTCTGCTAATTGAGCAGAGCATGGTTGTGTGCAGTGTTGAGATATTACAGGCACAAAATTATCTCCCTCTTTTCTTACTATTGCATATCCCGTATGAATTCCCAAATGATCTCTAAAACTGGATCCATCTACAAAGTAAGAAATTTCTGCTTCAGGAATTGGGACAGACTCAAGGTCAGGACGTAACCTGGTGAACGCTAAGGAATTGGCTACACAATCATGTGGTTTACCTTCATGCTCCAATGGAATTAATTCGGCTGGATTAACAGTATTACGTCTCTTAATAGTAATGTCAGGATATGTAAGTAGCAAATTATACGCTAGAACACGGGCTGGAGTCAAAACAAATTTTCCTTGCTCAATTAACTCTGCCGTTTTATGATGCGTGTAAATGATAACTGGGTATCCCATAGTTATTCTTGCTGCTTTTTCATACACCTGATGTACAGCTGCAAGACCTTGTTGATAACAGGGTGGGTATCCTTGCGCTACATTGTCTAGTTTAGTGCTATAGTAGGCTATTGGCTGTTTTTTCCTACCACTACAGGTTTCCTGCATTAATACAGCTGATGCATACCCGTCAGCCCTATTAGCCACGTACAGGTGGAAGGGCTTGGTATAGTCAGGTGTACTTAATGCAGGTGCCTTTTGTAACTCTTTCTTAATCGACTCAAATGCCATTAAGGCATCTGCATGCCATGCTAATGGGGCTTTTGTGTTTTGCAGCCCTGCTTGCTTCATGATGTCTCTCAATGGAGCTGTTTTTACAGCATAGTCCTCTATCCAATCACTACTGAAGCCTGTCATCCCTAAAAAGGTCATCATCTGGCCTACTGTCTGTGGCAATGGTGCTTTACTTATGCCTTCTAGATGAGCTGGGGCTATGGCCTTGGTGCCATATGAAATTAATCGTCCTAAGTATTCAACCTGCGGCAGACAATATTGCAGTTTGGTTTTAGATACTTTATGACCCCCTTGTGCTAATTTTGTAAGCACTTTAATGGAGTCCCTATGACATTGTTCTCGTGATGTTGAACACAAAATAAGGTCGTCCATATATTGTAACAATGTGCTATCTAGCAATAGGTCTTCTAAATCAGCTTTGAGAACCTGATTAAATATATGGGGCGAGTGCTTATACCCTTGGGGCAAGCGGGCATATGAATATTGTTTACCTGCATATGTAAATGCAAACAGGTATCTACTTTCTTCTGCCACTGGAATGCTGAAAAATGCAGAACAAAGATCAATTACCGTAAAATATTTGGCATCAGGAGGAACATTTGTTAGCAGCGTGTGTGGGTTAGGAACATCAGCTGGCCAATCTTCTACTATGTCATTGATTGCTCTTAAATCATGTACAAGACGCCATTTAGTTTTGTTTGCTTTAAGTATAGGATAGATAGGAGTGTTGCAATAACTGTTGGTTTCTATTAACACTCCGGCTTTAACAAGTCCTTCAATTGTATCCTTTATACCTAATTCGGCTTCTTGGCTCAAGGGATATTGTCCTTTCCTAGGAAGGCGTGCATTTGGCTTAAGTTGTACTTGTATTGGGCAGGCTGATTTCACTAACCCTACATCTGTCTCATGCTGCGACCATAGTTCAGCTGGTACTTGTTGTTCAACTTCCTGTAAAAGTTTAGCAGTGGTACTTTCTAACTCTGGTGCTGACATCATTTGTACTTGCTGTTTCTGATTAATGACTATCTCCTGAGGCGTACCTAGCAAGGATGTACCACACAAGATTTTTATGTAATTTTTGTCAGCAGAATGGAAAATCAATGGATTTATTGTAGTCTCCCATTCACATTGTGCAGCTTTTTTCATCATTGGTCCTAGATCCTTTGCTTCCCAATTTTTCCCTACATATAAAGATATATGTGGCACAGAATCATCTACATCAAACCATTTGTTTATGAACTCATTTTCAGCAATTTTCATGGCTGCTCCTTGCTTACCTATTATGATGTATTGAGAGATCATTTCAATTTTCTGTTCTTTAGTCCCTTCTAGCCAGTCCTTTTCTACGTCTGCATTTCTCATGGGGTCATATTTCATTGTACAGTGAAATTCTGACTTGGGCATCTGTGATTCAGGAATTTGTGCTTCAATGAATCTACCCCACTTATCAATTGTCTTCCTCACGTCATCCTCTATCTGCCCTATCCAGTACACATTTGCTTTTGGCTCAGAGATCATCAGTTGAGTTCCTATCATGTCTACATATACCCCATCTGTAGAACACCAAATTTTTAAACCCAATTTGCATAATGCATCTCTTCCTAGCAAATTAATAGGAGTCTGATTTGATATCAGGATAGGCATGGTCACACTTTTGGTTTTTGTTTTTAGGCAGATTGGAGCTGACATGGGAATTAACTGTGTTTGTCCCGAGAATCCTACTGTTTTTACAAATTTCCCAGACATGGGGAGGTGTGAGGCATAATTTGATTTTAAACAACTATACATAGCTCCCGTATCAAGCGTAACTGGTATTGTTTTCCCTTCTATTTCAATATCTAATACAGGTTCTTGGGTTGCATTGGTTGTTAAAATTGGAAGCTGCCTCTCCCCCTTAGGATTCTCTGGGCATCCCTAACATTCGTGATTTTGGCTCCCCCAGTGGTTCACAGGGCTATGGAAAGGTGTCTGCCAACCCGCCCCCCTTCCAGCCCCAGACGCTTGTGGCCATGGATTAGTTGGACAATTTCTCCGATAGTGGCCTGGCTGTCCGCATCCACAGCAGACTCCTGGAGGGTAATTAATCATTCTGCCTCCTCCTCTCTGTCCCTGTGGCCGTGGTTTCCTTCTCCGCTCGAGAGGCCCCTGCTGCTGAGCATAAACATTGACAATGGGGGAAGGGGCCTGGTTTGCATTTGGAGGAGTTGCTGCAGGCAGAGTTGGCTGGACAGCTGGATGAGAAGCATTTACAGAAGGCATTACAGTCATTTGGTTAGATTCTTCTTTCGTTACCATGGCTTGAACCTTTTTCTTGCGCTTGGCTGTCAGTTCTTCAAGCTGCAGTTGAGTAAGCTTTCTTTGTAGTTCTTTCTCTTGGTTTAAGAGCTTTTGTTCATTTTTCCTATACAGTTCCACTGCATGAGACACATGATCACAAAACTCCTTGTGTGTTTTGGAGTTCAGACCAACTACATCCTCTAGCTTACTCTTAACAGTTTGTGGCATGGCTTCTATTATAGCATTTCTGAACAGTGTAGCCATTAGAGGGTCTCCTTCTGGATTCCCTTCAGTCTCTTGCTTCCATCTTTTCAATTGTCTCTGCACATATGTGACAGGGTTTTCAGTTTCCCCCAACTGTTCACCCTTCAATGCTTTAGGGTCGACTCTAGTTGGGTATTCAGCACGTAGTGCTTGCCACACGGCTGGGCGGAATACATCATAAACAGTCCCGTCTATGTAATGGGAGTTCACAGCTCTCTCTAAGCCAGATGCTTGAAGAATTTCTTCCATCTTTGCTCCCCCTATAATTTTTGCCAAGAGTGCTTTGATGTCTCCTACAGCCAGGAGTTTGCCCATAGTTTCTTCTTCAAACACCCTAATCCATTTCCCAGCCCCCTCGTGCATGTCTGGGAGGCGAGTGACTAGCCCCTCCAAGTCCTGTGAAGCCCAAGGTATGTACTGCCCCTGCGCTCCTTTTATTAAAATAGGAAGTTGTTTTGTTAACGGTCTAAGCCGTCCTTGTTCATCATCTCGTGACCACCTTCCTTCATCAACTGCAGACTCCTTTACACCTTCTTCCCCCTTACTTCCTAATGATTCACTGCTTCTCAATACTTTATCTGTTTCCTGTACAAACTTTTCTGTTTCCTTAATTCTCCTATTTAATTCTTCTTCGAATAACCTTGCTTCTACATCAATTTCCTCTTCAACCCTTTTTGTCTGTTCAAGTGATTTCTTTCTACTTTGAGGTTTTTGTTCATATTGTGTTTTTAATTCCTCCAAAGCTGTCTGCACTTGCTTATAACAGTCTAAGTATGGACTTTTATTTTCACTCCAAGTTTGCCTGCTTTTTGGTCTAACATCTGGCCCCATTTGTTTTTCATCTCTCAACTCCACATCTCCTTCCATCTGCATTTCTCCTGTTACTTCTACCACTCCCTTGAGTAATGGAAATTGACCTTGAGGGAGGTAAGGAGGGGGGTCAGCAAACACTTCTCCCTTTTCTTTTGCTTCTCTCTCTGCCTCCTTTAAAATCTTCCTAGCCTGTTTCATATTTTTCAGTAAGTTTTCTCCTTCTTTTTTGAATAAAGACAACACTTCTTGTTCCATTTTTCTTTTTTCTTCTCTTTTTTTCTGTTTTTGACTCATTACATTAGCCTTGTAATTTTTTATCAATGTTTCCATTTCCTCACACAGGCTTGTATCAAACGTGCCTTCCTTGGGCCATTTTGTTATCAATTTTTTAGTTCTCTTTTGCCATTTTTTGGAGAACTTATCTATAAGTTCTTTACTTAAGGGATATTTCAATCCCAAAAGTTCTACAGGAGTTGCAGCCATATTTCTACAATACAACCCTTAAACTTGAATAGTTTTTCCCATTTTTTTTTTTTTTTTAAACAATCAATTATTATAGAAATGCTTCCTTTACTAACTTATATAATAATAACAGTTTATATTTGACTAATACCAAACAGCAATATCAGCCACTTTTCCTTTAAGCTAGATTTACACAATAGTTCTCAGTCAGTTATTAAACTTTTAAGCAAGTATTATTCCACATTCATACCAGTCCCTTTATTCATCTGGGGCTCATGTACACATTTATCCTTGTCCCTTTATCTACAGGGCTCATACATTCACACTGTCCCTTTATCTACAGGGCTCATAGATCCACACTGTCCCTTATTTTACAGGGCTCATGTACTCCTCTCAAGCGAGGCAACAACTACGCTTCCTCTCTGTGTGAAACACAGGAGGGGCCGCAGCTCACCGCTCACAAGATGCAGAGTCTGTCACACATCAATCATGCCCCTCATACAACCACACACATACACTTTAAATACACTACACTCTTCCTGAGTGACCTGTCAGTTCTACTCGCTCTTTTACTGAAACTTTCCTCAACACAACACAAAAAGCAGTACTCTGCAGGATTTTTGCCTACTCCTGCAGCCCTCTGTAACTTCCTAACACCAACAGAGCGTTAACCATAGGACTTAATAAATAACCTACAAGTTTGCACTCTGTCTTCACTTGATAACCTTAACTCAAGGAAAGGCAACCCTTGCAGTGCCTACCCTTGTAGGACTTTTGCCTACCCTTGTAGGACTTTCTTACCAGCGCTTCTCTTTTAACTCTTTTAATCTAATTCTACTTAAATATGAAAATCTGAATTCACTGTTCTCCTCAAGTCCAACTCAACAGAAAATACAGATCAATGCATGCATTTAGTGCTTTTGGAATCAAAACCCCTTTTCCATTTATTTTAACTCTTTCCTCCAATTATTACAGTTCGATAAATTTAGAAGGATGTAAAGTGTCTCACCACAAGCAAACTCTGGAAAACAACACAACCTAACTATATAAGCAAAACTGCTTACCTTTGGCCAAGTTGTTGTGTTGCTCGTCCAGAGTCCGCCTGCCGTGGTCCACCTCGCTGTCCTTTCGAATCCTGTTCGTGACGCCAATTCTGTTGTGGTTTCCCCTCTTCCCCGTCAAAGAATTACTCTTGAGTCTTGGGTTTTGATGCCAAAAGATAGACTTTATTGCCGAGACAATCAAGCCGAGTTGTCTATAGAGAACTGATCTTTACTTGGTTGAGGACAGCGTTTTATAGTGGTCTTCTCACGTAAGCATGTCAACCTAAATCATTGGGGGGGGTCTCTAAGGTAAACACTAAGATGGGAAACAGATGGTTTTCCTTAACAGGCCTCTTAGTGGGCCTCTAAAATAATATGAGACATCTCTCTTCTAGTGGGGCTGCTAAATAACATATGGGCTTGTCTTTTTCCATACTTATGGCTTCTATAACAACAACACAGGATGTGCTTGCCCAGCAACATATATAACTAGAACTGCATGATTATAATGGTAAAATAATTTGGACACAATTCCTTTATATATTTTAGTTAATAAAATCTT
>NW_026129888.1:0-31983 GCF_022985175.1 Labeo rohita | reverse complement strand
AAAACAACACAATACTAAACAATTACCACACAAATTTTATGTGCTATTTTGATGTAGTAATACCACACATTACCGCAAAAATATTACATACTGTACAACAAAATCCTGTGGTAAATACTACAAAAATGTGAAATTAATACCACACATTACCGCAAGAATATTACAGGAATATTACATACTGTACAACAAAGTTATGTGGTAAAATGTCCCAAAAAACAACACAATACTACACAATTACCACACAAATTTTATGTGGTACTTTTGATGTGTTACCAAATGTAATACCACAGGACATTTTTGTAAGGGTGTGCAAGCAATGACAAATATCTTATGAACCTTACAAACAACACACGTTTGTAAAAAAACGTTCACTCTAAACGTCTGCATGTTTTCATATCCATTTTCCAAAAATCTAAATAAATTGAAGTGCATACTGTGACGTTATACACAAATTCGTACACTAATGTCCCCATTACAGGACTGAGACAGGCTACTTTACTTCAGCCTATGTTTTATATAAACAAAAAAAAGAGACTTTCAAGGAGAGGTGTGTGGAAGCTTTCCAAATAGTTTAAAATTCAAGGTTTTCGCTTCATATCTATCAGATCTGAAGTAACTAGTAACTAGCTACTTGAGTAGTTTTTCCATCGGATACTTTTTTACTCTTACTCAAGTAACTATTGGGATTGTTACTTTTACTCTTACTTGAGTAAATATTTCCATAAGTACTTTTACTTTTACTTGAGTACAGATTTTGGGTACTCTACCCACCTCTGGTTGGCAGGGTTTGATGGCTGTCCTTTTGATGGCAGCTTACCCTGGTCGCCAAATAAGTTAAAAAAATTAAGATACAAATAATTAGATTAGTTGTACATTAAATATTTTAAACACTAATACAAAAAGTACACAAGAACTGTCATTCTGACTATCTGACAACCGGAGCAAGTCGTGCGTTCTCTCTGCACTGTCATTGTACACATAAACACTATTAACATTTAATTCACCTCACTTCACTTCAAACTCTTAAATTAATGGTATTCAGAAAACAAACAAGAATTAAAAAAATATAAGTAGCCATGTAAAATAAAAATATGCTAGCCTATTTAAAAATAGTGCCGTTATAAACAACATTTATTTTAAACGCAGAAAGGCATTTATTCAATTCCAAAGTTTCCATAGCCTCTTTGCGATTTACCTGCTAAAATATTTTTGTAAAGAAAGCTTCTTCAGTCGGGTCCCAATATGCAAGCAAAATAACAGTCAGCAACTATACAAGTTACATTTAGCCTACAGGCTATTGTACAACAGACACATTTAATTAAGCGTAATAACTTTTTATATGTTTGGTTGACGGTGCTTTACTTTGATAATGAACAGTGCATTGGTACGTTGTGTGAGCGTGCGAGGTGCCAGCGCCATCATTTGAATTTCTTTCCTCAGCAGCGGAAACAACTTAATACTCTGTCATTTACAGTCATACAGATAAGAGCAGGACATCATTCGAAATGGAAAAAAAAAATCTTTTTATTTGTGTAAATTCAAAATGACAGCAAAATGCATCCCTTTGAACAATAAAGAAAACAACAGAATGTGCTGCTTTCCTTGAACATCTTTCTGGCGTATGCCACAAACATGAACCATGACACAGCTGACGCGTCTACTTTTAACATGCTACATTAAGGTTAGTTGACTTTAAATGCATTATTAGGTTTTATTATTATTAAAATTACTTTGGAATAAATCACAGCATGTTTCATAATAAAAAAACGTGGCACTTTATAGCACACAGAAGAAAGCCCTGTCTAGGCTCTGCCCCGGTACGGGTTGTGTCGAGCCATTCGTCAGTGTGGTTGTTTCGTGAGCAAAAAAGATTAAATGTAGTTGCAATAAATGCATTAATTATCCGTTCAACTGCAGCAGCTGGAGGACTATTATTCAGTGCAAAACTGTGGAAGCTAGGCTTGTAGCTGCTGTGTAGCCCTAAAAGAGGAAAACTTTAGCCACTCTAATAACAGATCATTTTTAGACATATACTTAATAATATACATAACATTAATTAAAATATGAAATGAAAAAGTATCCAAACATGTAAATTACACATAGGCAGTTTTCTAGCAAAGTAACAAGCTGTGCACACTGAATGTCTTGCGTGAGGTCAAAGTAATGCTGTTTTACTGGCATTTTTCCACAGTTTCAAAAATAATTGAGATTACATGAGACATGAGATATTTGTGTTTAATTTGTGTTTTAACTATTAGAAAAGAGAAAGGGATGATCACATTCACACACTCTGCGCTGCCGCTTGCAGCGGTCTGTCAAACAGCGTCAAAACGGCATTTATCGTTTAAATTTCCTAATATAATAGACCATTTTAAAGATGAGACTTTATGATGTGGACTGCCACAAACCTGCCTATAACAGATTATGACTATAACAGACTATGTGTGTTTTTCGAAGTAAAAGCCAAATGTTAACCATAGATTAACATGGCCATAGCCAAGCCACATATGGCTCTCAATTGTGTGCTGCCATTTGGGCCATATTCCTCAATACAAATAGTCATCCAAAAGAAAATTCCCTCTAATTCTAAAGCACACTTTTATCTGCCCGTTATGTGTTTTAAATTGAGAAATGGCTGGGTTTAGGGGTACGGGTCAGGTTAGGTGCTCAAAAGCATCTATGTGATAGTGTAACGCCAAGCCAGCAGAGGGAGCCCTGACCCATGAACTGACTGTTGCTGCTCCCTCTGCTGCCTCGTTGGTAACTTCCTGTTTGGTGGCCATAAAGGGAGGCCATTTCCAAACAGACAACTGCGAAGTATTGTTTTGCTCTTGGGGACTCTACCAAGTGGTTTTTCCCTGTTTCCATTGCCCTGTTTTTGTCTTTTCATGGTTTTGTTTCATGATCATAGTTTTGTCTTTGTTTTTGCCACAGTTTTGCCCCATTCATTGCCATAGTTCTGTTTGGTTTCATTTCCTTGTTTATTTGTTACTTTTTGGACTGCTCTCTCTGGTTTTTGGACTGTGCCTGTATTGTGGACCAGGCTTGTGCACAATTCAGAATTTCAGAATTGGCCGCCATTCAATTCATGAGTTGGAATTTGAATTGAATTGACTCCGCCCCACAGGAAGTTGAATTTGAATTGGAGTTGGAATGACAGGAAGTGGAATTAAATTCATGGCAATTCAAAGACATTCCACACAGTCATACAACAGAAAGAATGTGTTGAATCTCACATACAATTATATTAATTTTGTAATTTAATAGCATAATTTCATTACACATAAATAGTCACTCCTCAACCCTGCATACATTTTCTTCCAACATATAGATAATGATCAAATTCTTGAAATAAATTACTCCCTCAATGTTTGATTAGTTTTGTTCAAAATGATATTTTCATTTCAAAGTAATCAAATAACACAAAGTTAATGTAATCTGTACAAGTAGTTCAAACTAATATCATTTATAGAATATGTAATGAAATCATATCTGACATATATTGTAAAGCTTCATTGTTAAACACTTCACTTATGTATATGAATTTCTTTGAATTTGTATTGAATTGCAATTCTGCTTCCTTTAATTCAAATTTGAATTGTAATTCTAGATCCTGTTTTTGACATCAATTCAAATTCAAGAATTGAATTGAAATTTAGGAGTCATTCTCAATTCAATTCTGAATTGTGCACAAGCCTGTTGTGGACTACGAGATTGTTTTGCCCTGGATATACCTGTTTGTTGGAGATTGACCTTGCCTGGATTGACTACGATCTGTTCAATAAAGCTCGCACGTGGATCTTACACGCTTCCCAGAGTCCTCATTACAGAATACTTCGCCACCCAAAGATCCAGCGGCTTTCAACACAGATCACCATGGACCCAGCATCACGCCTCGTTCAACTCCGACAAGGTAACCGGCCCATAGAGCAGTATGTTATGGACTTTTGTGAGCTCTGTCACTTGGTGGATTTTCAGGACAGTTTTCTCAAGGACGTATTCTTTTTTGGCTTGTGTAAAGAAATATCGAATAAAATGCCACGTCATCACTGTCACTGGTCTTTGGAGAAATATATTGACTATGCTTTGCTGCTGGCCGGATCGTCATTTACTGTGGGGATTGCGGATAAGGAGCCCTGAAAACATTCAGCACCCATTACACCAGAACCTTTTCACACCCCAACCGTTATGTCCGGTATTGTCACTATCATGTCAGAGCCTTCTCATACCAAGTCTGCCAAGCCACAGCCTGCTCACGCCACGTCTGCCAAGCCACAGCCTGCTCACGCCATGCCTGCCTGTCCAGAGTCTGCACCTGTCATGGCCGCCCTCCTACAACCAGTTCACAAGATGGCTGCTATCTCCAAGCCAGTAAACAAGATGGCCGCCATCCCAGAGCCAGTCCACAAGATGGCCGCCATCCCAGAGCCAGTCCACAAAATGGCTGCCCCGTCTGAGCCTAATCAAATGATGCCTGATGCTCCAGTGTCAAGTCAAGTCAGGGCTGCACTTTCTGTGTCAAGTCAAGATACAGCTGTTGTTCTCCATGAGCCAAGCCAAGATACAGCTGTTCTCCATGAGTCAAGCCAAGATACAGCTGTTGTTCTCCATGAGTCGAGCCAAGACACAGCTGTTCTCCATGAGCCAAGTCAAGATACAGCTGTTCTCCATGAGTCGAGCCAAGATACAGCTGTTCTTCACGAGTCAAGCCAAGTCACAGATGTGACCCACGAGTCAAGCCAAGTCACAGTTGTGCCCCATGAGTCAAGCCATGTTGTTCCTGAGTCAAGTCACGTTACAGCTGTGTTTCCTGAGTCAAGTCAAGTTTCCAAGTCAAGTCAAGTTGCAGCTGCGTTTTCTGAGTCCAGTCAAGTTACAGCTGCATTTCCTGAGTCAAGTCAAGTTTCCGAGTCCAGTCAGGTCGCGGCTGTTGTTCCAGAGTCAAGTCAAGCTACAGCTGCTTTTCCAGTGTCAAGTCAAGCTGCAGCTGTTGTTCCAGCGTCAAGTCAAGTTAACGCTGTGTTTCCTGTGTCAAGTCAGAGCTGCTCTTCCGAAGTCCAGTCAAGTTACAGCTATTACTCCTGTGTCAAGTAAAACTATAGCTGTAGCCCTCAAGTCAAGCAAAGTCACAGCCGTGGTTCCTGAGTCAAGCAAAGTCACAGCCATGGTTGCTGAGTCAAGCAAAGTCACTACCGATCTTCACAAGCCAAGCCAAACCACAGTTGATCTTCATGAGCCAAGCCAAGTTACAGCAGATCTTCATGAGCCAAGTCAAGTTGCTGCTGTTATTCCCGAGCCAAGTCAAGCCACAGCTGACCTTCATGAGCCAAGTCAAGCCACAGTTGACCTTCATTAGCCAAGTCAAGCCACAGCTGACCTTCATGAACCAAGTCAAGCCACAGCTGATCTCCCTGAGCCAAGTCAGGTCACAGCTGTTCTTCATGAGTCAAGTCAAGTCACGGCAGGCCTCCCTGAGTCAAGTCAAGTCACAGCAGGCCTCCCTGAGTCAAGTCAAGTCATGGCAGACCTCCATGAATCAAGTCAAGAAACGTCTGTCCTACCAGAACCTTACCAGGTCCCCTCTGAGCTCCCAAGCCACGCAGAGGCCACGCTCCCAAGCCACGCAGAACCCACATTCCCAAGCCACAAGTCCACAGCATCCACACCCTCTAGGCCAACAGACATCCCACTATCTACTGTGCTGCCTGTAATGGCCGTTGCCATTTTCAGTGTGTGGGCTGCACACTGTGCTCCAGAGGCCTCGTCTGTCCACGAGTCTACTCCAAATGCCTCGTCTGTCCACAAGTCTACTCCAGAGACCTCGCCTGACTGCGAGTCTGCCCCAGAGGCCTCATTTGACCGCAAGTCTGCTCCTGAGGCTTCATCTGTCCACGAGTTCACGCCTATACCTCCTGAGGTGTCAGCTCACGCTGTAGAACCTCCTAAGGAGGTGGCATCCATTTATGAACTCACTGCCACGTCTGCCCAAGAATCTGCGCCCATGCCCCCAGAGGTGTCAGCATACGCTGTAGATCCTCCCATGAGGGCGGCGTCCTCCCATAAACTCTCTGCCTGTCATGTCACAGCCACGAAGGCCTATCATGGACTCTTTGATCGCCATGTCACGATCAAGAAGGCCAATAATGAACTCTCTACCTGTTATGCCACGGCCAAGGAAATCGTCCGGGAATACACTGCTCTGCTATGGATGTTACTAGTTCCCTTGTGGATATTTCTGCTCGTGTCTGCTCTGCCTGCTCTGCAATGGCTCCCTGTTATGCCTGCTCTGCCTACCTCGCCATGGCTTCCTGTTCTGCCTGCTCTGCCTGCCTCACCATGGCTCCCTGCTCTACCTGCTCTACCTACTCCACCAAAGTTCCACTGTCTGCCATTGCGCCACGGCCCAGGCCCTCCAGTCTTTCACGGTCTGCTATTGCTCCACGGCCCAGGTCCTCCAAGGTCTCACTGTCTGCCACAGCTCCACGGCCCAGGTCCTCCGAGGTTCCACTGTGGGGTGTGTTCTGTAACGCCATGCCAGCAGAGGGAGCCCTGACCCATGAACTGACTGTTGCTGCTCCCTCTGCTGCCTCGTTGGTAACTTCCTGTTTTGGTGGCCATAAACGGAGGCTATTTCCAAACAGACAACTGCGAAGTATTGTTTTGCTCTTGGGGACTCTACCAAGTGTTTTTCCCTGTTTCCATTGTCCTGTTTTTGTCTTTTCATGGTTTTGTTTCATGATCATAGTTTTGTCTTTGTTTTTGCCACAGTTTTGCCCCGTTCATTGCCATAGTTCTGTCTGGCTTAATTTCCTTGTTTATTTGTTACTTTTTGGACTGCTCTCTCTGGTTTTTGGACTGTGCCTGTATTGTGGACTACGAGATTGTTTTGCCCTGGATATACCTGTTTGTTGGAGATTGACCTTGCCTGGATTGACTACGATCTGTTCAATAAAGCTCGCACGTGGATCTTACACGCTTCCCAGAGTCCTCATTACAGATAGTCATACCCTAGAATATTATGTCATGACAAAATTACACCCCAACATACTGTATAATTTAATGATGATTCAATGATAATTCAATGTAACTTGCCAGTCAGCAGAGGCGTGTGTTGTTTTAGGAGTCGAGGAGAAGTGTATTTACCTGGATGCCGTTTGTTCCTTGGAGAAGATCTTCCTCCATTTGCTGTTTGGAAAACTCTTTCACCCCGAAGTTTGCGAGCGGCCGGTCGGATGGCTCATGGCTTGCCGTAAACACACATGCATGGTCACCAACACCACATTCACCCACGCACACATAATGTATAATGTGAGTATTTTCTTTTTCATGTTATTATTTCTGATTAAGTGGGCGATTTCTCATTTTTTTTTTTTCCCTTCTCATGTGAAAACTTTTCTTTCTCTGTGCATTCATTTCTTAATTTATGTATTATAATCCCATGCCATTGTGATAGGGTATGTAATAGGTGGCTTTTAGAGGCTATCTGGGACTCATTATTTATTTATTTTTTTGGCAGGCTTATTCCTGTCTGGCGCCCGAATATTTTGAGTTGGTAACTCATTTTCTATCCCACGTGGTGGGATAGAATACCTTAGAAATGATAAGCTGTTGTCTCACACCCTTTTTCCAGTTAACCAGGTGCAGTCTTTCAATAATATAAGTTACTTATTTACTAACAAATGCCACCCTTTTTCCAGATAACCTACAAAGGAAAAAATGCGTATCATTTATGTGAATGTTGGCATTGAAAAGGTTTTAGTGGGATACTATTGTCAGATAGCACCATAAATGCAGTGGTTTTGGGCTTAAATACTAATTTAAAATACTAATTTACGGTTCAGTACAGTACAGTACAGTATGCAATTATGCCTGTTTCTATTGTCAAAAGTTTAATATAAATTTTACAACAAGTTAGACTAAATTTTACACAATAAATAAGCCTACAATAAAACGTGATAAATTCTTGTAAAGGTGGTCATGACCAGTTTAATAAGATTTTAATTATATTATGTTAGTGCTGGTTAGTGGACTGTTTTCTCCTCTTTTCATCAGTCTTTTAGTTTGTCTTTTTTAGATACTGTTTAACTTTCTCCAAAGCATTTTAAAGTGTCTGTTTCTCTAAATAATTCAAATAGATCACATAGGCTTTTTGACCATCAGTTCCGCAGTACGAGTGGCTCACGCAAATTTTCACACTTTTATCACAGAGTGTATGGTGATTCACGCGACGCTCAAAAACTGCAATTCAGTCATATAGAGCTTGGCAACCGACGTCACTGCACAGTGCATTCTAAGACGTAAACAAGAGGGTGCCACCATATTGTGAGGCCACATTGGGCGAGACTTAAAACAACCTGTTACTACACGAAAATGTGTCGAAAACAATGAAACTCAATTAAATGAACTAAATTTACTATACAGAACAGTATCCTGCACGCGGGTGGGTACCCAACAGGTGACCCGCTAAAACTGATGCGAATGTGGTGCCTGCAAGAGAATGTACTCGAGACCCCGACAATTTACCTCTTGTGACATTTCCAGATATTTTTGATTATTTAGTCTGTGTTGTGAGTGCTTAGACCGAGTCTCTGTTTCGTAAATTTAAAATCTACGGAAGCCCACATTCAGTTCACACATGGCTGGGTCCATGACTTGGAAGCCTACAAACCACAGAGTTGTGAAAATATTAACGTGACCATATTTCTGAAATGAAAACTGGAGACATTTCCTAGTTCAGTGGTCAAAATTTCACTGAAATCTCACTTGTGATTATTTACGAATTTAAAAAACGGGGACAATTTGTTTTTGTTTTTTAATTGTTGTGGGATTAATATCATATTTGATAATTACAGTGAAGTCTGAGGATGTTTATACAACTCAACAAAAATAACACTATGAAAAATACCAAACACAAAAACAGTAGGATTAGGATGAATTCAGGTAAAGTGGAAATTTACATACCCAGATGTTTTTTTTTTATAAGTTTCTTTTCTTTACTAATTTTGTTAACTTTAGGGTCCAGCTATAATATTTAAATCTGAATATAATTCATATAAAGTGTTATTTTAAAGGTATACAACAATAAACATTTTGAGATCATGCACACCAGGAAAAAATATTTTTTAAATTTTTTAAAGTGGGCCATCCCTTTTTTATTAAATATTATTCTGCATCTTAACTCAAAGCTTATGATTTATTAACACATATTATCAGACAAATATATTTAACAATATATTTAACAAATTCTTATTTAACAAATAAGTTATACCTTCCTGCAGAGTTCAGCTCCAACCCTGATCAAACATCTGAACCAATTAATTAGGATCTGAATTAGCACTTGATAATTACAGACAGGTTGGGCACCCCTGAGTTAAAACCTTTTACTGCATGTGTAAGTTAAAGACTTTCTTCAGGGAAGTTATTGCATTTTTTTTATATCTTTGTCCTAATCTGTTATCATCTTCTGTTAGAGTGTCAGATCGTTTCAGAGTGATGCTTTAAAAAACATTTGGTGAACTGAGTCATAAACTGCGAGGAAGTCACAAGATGTCTGTAACTGTAAAATGTAATAGTATCAGTAGAGCCTGAACAATTGGTTATGATTTTCAGATGATTCAATTATACTGGTAAATCATTAGCAAACTGTTACTTTTTACTCCTCCTTTAACTAAATAAATACTGAGTACAGTCTCATGAAAGAACATTCAACAAAGCAAGATTTACCATGAGTATCCAGGTACGTTAGAATAATTTTATTTATTATGTTTTGTCACAAAATCTATGGTCAACAGGATTTTCTGTGATGTAATTTGTTAAAATCAGGTAACCTGCCTGGTCACAGACTCTAAATAACACCACATAATTAGTTTTATTTAAATAAAGCGCAGTTCGTAAGGCATGCTGTAAAATGATTTTTCTCAGTATTATTACACCTAACCTAACTCTATTAGACATATATTTCCACCCGTAACACTTGTTGTTCCTACATGAGAATCATACAGAACTAAAATTGTTTTTATTTTAATAAGTGACTTCAAATGAAACTATTTTAAGAACTTCTGTAGATGTTTGAAAGAAAAATGAAATCAGACTGGTTTGTAATAAGGTTAAGATGGTAATTTTGTTTGTGGCATTGTTTAATTATCCTCTGCTGAGAAATTTAAAGGGGTCATTGAATGCAAAGTTGACTTTTACATGCTGTTTGAACATTAATGTGTAAAGACCGACCCGAAAGCCGACGGGTTTATGTGCGCGCACACACTCAAAGCACGATCACAGAACGTGCCTCTCAGTTAGTGTGCGAATGTCGAGTTGTCTTTCGCTTCTAATAGGTTCTGTTGTTGCTACACACATGCTCGTCTTGGAGATTATTCATGTAAATGAAGTTGGTTTTGTCTTAAGTAAACCTGAACAGTTGTGAGAAATACTGATGTGTCAAAATATTTGAAATGTGCGTCAGATCTTAAAGCGACAGCAGCGTAAACCTGCAGCCGCCGACCACATCAAACAATAATCAAACAACAAAAAAGAGAAAACCACTCACTGTTCTTGACTGAATCACTTATTAACTGTAATAAGAATGATCTTCAGTGTATACAGTGAAGGTTTTGCAGTGTTTTATTTTAACATTTATTACTTCATGAAATGTCTGTAGTCTATTTCTGTAGTGGCCTTTATATAGACCTGCATAAAAAAAAACTTAACCCCCCCCAACCCATTTGTATTTTTGATTAATATATTTATTAATACTTTTGCTTGTAAGTAATACTTGGAGTGTTTACTTGCCTTGAGGTTGAAAATGTTTTACTTACATTAGTTGATTAGTTTTTTTCTGTATTGAAATTATTATTATTTAAACATGGTGGCAGTTTCTAGCTTGAAAGAAAAATAATTTTTCTAACATCTTTGCAGCAAGAGTTCTTATGGGTCCAAAACCACCTTGGGTGTGCATGAAGGAAAGTATATGTGACCCTGGACCACAAAATCAGTCATAAGTGTCCAAAATTTATATACATCATCTGAAAGCTGAATAAATAAGCTTTCCATCGATGTATTGTTTGGAAGAATAGGACAATATTTGGCCGAGATACAGCTATTTCAGTATATGGAATCTGATGGTCCAAAAAAATCAAAATATTGAGAAAATAGCCTTTAAAGTTTTCCAAATTAAGTTCTTTGCAATGCATATTACTAATCAAAAATTAAGTTTTGATATATTTACAGTAGGAAATTTACAAAATATCTTCATGGAACATGATCTTTACTTAATTTCCTAGTGAATTTTGGCATAAAACAAAAATCCCCCATTCATCTCACTCACAAAAACAGATTCAGTATTCCTCAAAATGAATAAAGACTCAGAATATGTTACATAATACAAATATCCTTTATGCATTTAATCCCATTTTATTAACCAATATCTTTGCTGCCAGCCTGTGATGATCCAATTCAACCATGCTACTAAGCAAAAATAATCTAACATTTGTTTTCTTTTTCTTTTTTATTGCTGAAGAGTTGATATTGATATTTTAATGTCCAGATTTAAAAAGTAACGCAAAAGTAAAGTAACGTATTACTTTCCATAAAAACTGAGTAACGTAATTAGTTACTTTTTTTTAGGGAGTAACTCCATATTGTAATGAATTACTTTTAAAAGTAACTTTCCCAACACTGTAAATAGATAATGTTCGGGCATTGAGTTCACGTGCCTTGCTGCTTTTTTACAGCAGTTTGCTTATAGCATAATCCTGTACATGTTATAATGCCTATATTTATTTATTTATCATTATTTTTATTATTTTTTAAATATTTATTATTTCTATATTTGTACTCCAGTAGTCAGTTTTCTGTAGCAATACTGTGCTGTGAGTAGTGATGACTATGTACCACATTCAACCGGCAGTCATGGACAAATGTACTGGTTCACAGTTTTGTCTTTTTTGTTTTTATTTGGATTTTTCAGTATTTTTTTGTTTGGGGGTTGCTCAAGTTCAGTTTGTACCATTCTGTTATGGTTCCTACAGTAACCAGAAATGTACCTCATCTAACTGGCCAAGTTAATCCAAAATAGTTGTAATTTACGTCTCGCCACATGGAATGTTAAAGGTCTGGGGAACCCTATTAAAAGGAAAAAGGTGCTTTACAGTTTCAGATCTAGAAAACTCGATATTGTTTTTTTTACAAGAAACCCATTTATCTGAACAGGAGTCACAAAAATTATGTAAAGACTGGGTTGGGCATGTTTTTTATAGCATCGGTTCAAGTCAAAGTAATGGTGTAATCACTTTGGTGAATAAAAACCTGCAGTTTAAATGTATATCAGAGAAGTGTGATACAGAAGGAAGGATTATAGTGACACTGGTAGAGTTACAGGGTAGACTTCACATTTTGGCCAAAACGTATGCACCAAATGGTGATGACCCTAATTTCTTTGCTGCTTTAGAAGGTATCCTGAGTGTTTTTGGAGATTATCCAATAATATGGGCGAGAGATATGAATGTGGTACTTGATACTATCTTAGACCGCAGCCAGCCAGGCAGCATGCGCCCCCCTAAATCAGTTTTTATGCTAAAGCAAGTGTATACGTCTTTAGACCTCATTGATGCTTGGAGGTTGCTTAATCCATCAGGCAGAGATTATACTTTTTTTTCATCTCCACATAACACATATTCACGTATTGACTAATTTTTTTTTTTTTAAAGAACATTGTTCCTTCTGTGCTCAGTTGTACAATTGGCAACATACTGATTTCAGACCATGCACCAGTATTTTTGGACCTAACACCGCTGGATACTATTAAAAGATCATATAGATGGAGGTTCAATTCCACTTTGTTACAATTCCCAGTATTTAAAGATTTACTCAAAGACCAAATTGATTTTTATTTATGTACTAACCTAAATTCAGCTCCATCTGTAGGGGTGGCATGGGAGGCACTTTAAAGCATATGTTAGAGGGGTCATTATGCAGTATGAATCCATACTATCCAACTCCCTGGGAGATGTCTTGCAACCAAGGCCATAGATATTAATGCCGCATTCAGGGACTTCTACCAGAACCTTTACACTTCTTGCAGCAGCTCCTCTGAGGAAGAAATAAAACACTTCCTCAGCACACTTAACATCCCCTCTCTCAATGAGAATCAAAGGGAGCTTTTGGGACTCTCCTATAACATAGGATGAAATTTCAGAAGCAATCAAGAATTTAACAACAGGAATGGCTCCAGGTGCAGACGGATTTACAGCCGAGTGTTAAAGTTGAGGTGAGAAGGTATTTCACAAATTCAACCAGATTCTTCCCTTCTTCACTGTTTTGTGGCACTTGGTAGATTCTTAAGTTATTCCGTCTTAGCCTGTTTTGCAGATCATCGCACCTGGCGGATAGTTCCACCTCGCGTTGCAGCAGGTATCGAATCGCCTTCCCGTGTTGCATTACAGAATCCTCGTTGTTGCTAATGTGTTCCTCGGCTTCTACAATAAGCATTTCCAGCTTTGTTATTTGATCTTTCAGTTCTTCAATCTAAGTTTCTAACCTTGTCAGCGATTCTTTCGCTGCAATGTGACCCTGTTGATCTTCCTTTCGCAGTTGTGTAAGTTCAGCAACCAGATCTGTAATGGCTGAATCAGTGCTAGCCCGCGTCTGTATAGGGCTTAGTGACTGTTTCCTTTCGTCTCTCTCTCTTAAATTGTGTTTTGTCCCAGACTTGGCATATCTGCTAGACGAGCTCATCTTTATGTTGCAAAAGATGTTTTATTTACCGTGTATAAATTATTATTTTAGCTGGTTTTTACAATAACTTCGCTGAGACCTCGTTTTCCGATGCCTATTCAGTCATGGCGTCACAGGAAGTCCCCTTTTTCTTTCTCTCTGGGGTAAGGTCAGTGTACTAAAAATGAACTCCATACCCAAAATTAATTATGTTTTAAGCTCCCTACCTGTCTCTGTCAGTTCAAAATATTTCAGAAAATTTGACAGGATTTGCAAGCATTTCCTATGGAATGGTAAGAGGCCTCGTGTGCAGCTAGAAAAACTCCAGCTCCTGGTTGAGAGGGGAGGACTAGGCCTCCCAAAGTTATCTCTGTATCATTATGCACTGGGTCTGAGGCACCTGGGACAATGGATGTTACCTCCAGAGCAAGCTCCCCCATGGTTAACCATGGAAAAATCTGTTTGCCCGTTATTACCATTTGAATCCTTATTGATAACAAAACTATTATTACCAATACGTAATCATCCAATTATTTCCCATCTCCAAACAGTTTGGAAGAAAACCTCTTGGATTTTGGGCATCGACCCTTTTTAAAGGGGTGATCAGATGCTAAGTTCACTTTTTCATGCTGTTTGAACATTAATGTGTGTTGGCAGTGTATGTACAAATCTACCCTATAATGATAAAAATCCATGCAGCGGTTTTTAATTAATCTGTAAAAATAATATCCCCTTTTTCAAATCGAGCCGTTCTCAGATGCCTGTCGTTGTTGCGTCACACCTGCAGAGGCCGCTCCTACGATAGTTGATTGACATGAGCGATTTACCTTGAAGCAGCCGTCACAGTCCGCCCTCTTTGTTTCAATGCTGGAGCAGGGATGTAAGTCAGACAAGAATATCTCAGATTGAGCGATTGAGGTGTTGTGTTGCTGGATGTAATATTGAACATAGTGGTCGTCATTTACTCCTGACATCTGAGCCGCTGAAGACGCAGTAGATTACATTTGTTTGTGAAGGGAATGCGCCTCCCAATCTACATATATCTGTCTATGTTCACGCGAATCATTCATGATCCAGCTTCACTTACAGCACAAGTGAGTATAAGGGTTTTTTATGAATCTTTGCGATCGCCTTTCCTTATAACGTGGTAGTTAGAAAGTTCAGCGGCTACATGCGGCTAATGTAAACAATGTCGCCCTTCCACAGAGGGGAGAGAGGGGCGGGGCGAGCAGAGCTCATTTGCATTTAAAGGAACAACCCCTTAGAATGAGATGATTTTTGCTGAGCTAATTTTGACAAGGTAAAAAGGGTGTTGTTTTACAAAACCATTGAGAATTTTTAATCAAAGTATATTAGAGACTTTTCATTAAGACCCTAAAGAATCATGTCAACTTGTGGAAAATGGGCATCTGATGACCTCTTTAAGTTCCTCATCTGCTATCTGGGCCAATCCATAGTTGTTAATAGGTGAAACGCCAGTGTAATGGATGAAATGGATAGATAAAAATATTAAGACTCTTGAAGATCTTTATGAGGAGATAAATTAGTATCTTTTGAAAGACTTAAAAATTTAGCTTGTCCAATGATTGGTTTTGGAGATATCTACAGATGAGGCACATGCTCACAAGTATCTTTAGTCCCCCCTCACATACTCCCAGGGGTGAAAGCACTTTCAAAATTATCCGCAATATTATGGGAACTGGCCATGAGTCTTCTAAATATTATTCCTTGCTTATTAATTATACAGGCCAAAATATTATCTCTGCAGCTAACCTGGGAAAAAGATTTGGGATGTGGATTGGAAGAAAAGGATTGGGAGAGGATTGCTGGCAATTTAAAGTTAATGTCTAGGGATATTAGAACACATCTCATACAATTTAAAATTTTACACAGATTCTATTGGACACCAAGGAGGTTGTTCAGAGCAGGGTTTAAAGATAACCCAGAATGCAGGCGATGCCAGAAAGAGGAGGGCAACCTGTTTCATGTATTGTGGCAATGCTCAGAAGTCCAGACATTTTGGAGGGAGGTGCATGATTATATTGTAAAGAGATCGCAGACCCAGTATGATCTCTGCCCAAGTTTATACATTCTTGGTGACCCTTGCCCTTTAAGTCATGTTAATAAGGCTGAATCACAGTGGATACAGAGTTGCATCTTGCTAGGCAGACGGGTAATCGTAAAAAGCTGGAAATTTTCCCGGGAAGCCTCCCATTTTTGAGTGGCTTTCGGATTTAGGGCGGGTGGCAGCCCTAACTTTCCTATAGTGTTCATGGGAGGAGTGATATTTATTTTGTCAAATGGGGGAAATTTTAGAATTTTTGTAATCCATAGTAGTAGCAAGCATGTGGTGACAGGAAAAATAATAATGGCTTTGGTAAATAGAATATAGCTTGTAGTGGGAACTCATGGTACTAGCAACACCACCCGTTGCTTCCACCAGTCACTGAAACAGACTGAAAAAAATAAATAATTTAGATTATTAATGGCAGGGTCCTGTGCAGGAAGGAGCCACAGGGATGAGGAAATAATACAAAAGTGCTTTAATAATGTAATCCAACAAGAGAACAGGAACAAACAGAAACAGCAGGGAAAAACACACGCCAACACGACGTAAACTAACACTACGTTAAGAACGGACCAAAAACAAGGAACTGAATCAAACTTATAAAGGGGTGCTAATGATGCCAAGACAGGTGAGAGTAACTAACCAATAAAGACATAACAAGAAACTGAACAGGAAAGACCAAATAAGGGCACAGGAGGGTGAAACCAACAAAACAGTCCACAGGGGTGGACTGTTTTGCGGGCTCTGGATGGCACTCTGGAGGGCTGGACGGAACCAGCGGAGATGTAGGAGAGGGAGAGAGTATAGGGGTATCAAACCCCATGGGGATCGCCAGGTCCATAATGTCTTTAATATATATTTGGCTTGCCACATGAGAGGCCGGCGGCTTAGAGCGCAGGGCGGCGGCCGGAGTCCTTGAGCAGGCCGTGGCCGGCGGTTCCAGGCTGAGGAAGCGGATGGAGCCTTGGATGACGTGGGGTCGTTTGGGGCGGGGTAGGTGGTCCGAGCCGTTGGTGCGATATGTGGGGATTCTCAGCGAGATGTGAGCCGACACAACGTGGCAATAATTCAGAAACATGCCCCTGATAGTTGTTCCTTTTATTGCTAAAATAAAGATAAACTTGATATATCCAAATGGAAGTGCATATATATATGTTAATATATATATATTAATGTAGCTATTTTATTGATAAATGAGTACACATGGATGAATAATATTATGAATAATATCTTAGCATGAACAATTTTTAGCTGTTTTTAGCACAATTGACTATGGTTACAAGGGCTGCCTCCTGAGTTTTGATAATCAATTAACCATTAGTCTATCAAAATTTCATTAGATGCTTAATCAAAAAAAATGTGGTGAAGTCCATGATGTAATTGGTCTCTGTGAACTTGAGGGTGTCAAAAAAAACCTCCCAGAAACTCCATGCTTGCTTCACAGACATGAAAAATGTATCTATAGAAAGCGAAACGTCTACTTTTAAATAAGCCAATTAAAATGGAAAACAAATATTTTCAGATCATGTAATCCATGTGAAACGTGCACATCCACTGTAGAGATGACAAGTGTTATCGACTTTATCACTGCAGCCGAAAATACAGAAAACACATATTAATAATTATAATGTTAAGGCAGTCTTCTTTGCTGTTTTTTTTTTTCCTTACACATTCATAATCATTACTTCTGCCAGAAGTATTCCAACTACTTCCAGCTTAACCAGCTAAAACCAGCCTGGCCAGGCTGGGAGACCAGCTAAAACCAGCTACTTCCAGCTTAAACCAGCTACTTCCAGCTTAAACCAGCTACTTCCATCTTAACAAGCTAAAACCAGCCTGGCCAGGCTGGGAGACCAGCTAAAACCAGCTACTTCCAGCTTAAACCAGCTACTTCCATCTTAACAAGCTAAAACCAGCCTGGCCAGGCTGGGAGACCAGCTAAAACCAGCTACTTCCAGCTTAAACCAGCTACTTCCATCTTAACAAGCTAAAACCAGCCTGGCCAGGCTGGGAGACCAGCTTAAACCAGCTACTTCCAGCTAAAACCAGCCTGGCCAGGCTGGGAGACCAGCTAAAACCAGCTACTTCCAGCTTTAACCAGCTAAAACCAGCTAACCAGCCTAAGCTGGTTTTAGGTGTTTTTTTCAGCAGGGATATAAGGCCATTTCACCGTAAAATAACTGAAACATTTTTGAACTGGTTCATTCGATCTAACGATCAAATGATCTATCAGAAAGAACCTTTCGTGGAAGACTTCTAATCACTATTAGCGAGCAAGGCTGCTTCCTTAAACTCAAACGAGCTCAGTACCGACTCTTTTCATTCAGTTTATTTTTGTGAATCTATGTTCAGCAACGTTTGATGACAGCAGCTGAGATATGCAGCCTTCGTATGATGCAGCCTTTCGTTTGAGAGGCGCCCATAGATACGTTTTGTTAAACTGAAAACGGCTATGAATGGGGAGTTGATTCCCCTTGATGTGATCGACTCTCGATTCCCAACGCCTCGGAATCAAGGAATCTATTCTTTTTGGAATCAACTCCCAGCCCAGGCCACCGCTACTTGTTAATCTCCTCCCACACTTCACATGTGTCATTTCATTGATTACTTGTGAAACAAACACTTGGTCTCCATTTCACTCTCAGGGTGCTCTAGTCTCTCATCACTTTACTCAGGTAATGAATTTAAAATATTTTAATACACAAACAACTCTATATTTTTGATAATCATTTTGCAGGTACATCGCTTATACAGCACCTGCATTCTTTACAAGACTGCTTCTAAATGTCTTTTTTTTGTGTCTTTTTTTTTAATTAGAATTTTAATTATCTCTTTTTTTAATTCTTTTTTTATGAGAATTTTAGAATTTAAAAGTAGGTGATCATAAAAAAAAAATCACTCCTTCCTTCTTCGATTCTGATTCATTATCTACCTTAAATGTCCGATATATGAAATTTGAACTTGAAACACGGAGGTGAGAAATACTTGTTTGCAGTATTTAACATCTTTGACTAATTTGTAAATACTGAAAAAGGTTTTACATTCAGTTGTATGTTCCACAATTCGCTCTCTTTGATGCAAACAGTGCCGTAATTTAAACCTGAAAATTTGAGATAAAGCCGAAATGTATTTGTTTTTATTCAAAAGGCATTTATCACTGTAATGTTTATCTAGAAAGTCGAATGTCCAGACGTGTCTGGAAAGTGGAGGAATGAGCTTGGTTCTGTAATGGAGCTGAAGGAGGATGGCACTGGTAAGATTAGCGGGACGTATAGAACTGCTGCTGAGTTCTTTATGAACCAGGTGTCCAATGAAGCAGGAGAAGCAGCTGACATTGTGGGCTACATCAATAAACACAAGGATAAAGAGACTGGCATCACCACTACTAATATTACATTCTGCATGGCCTGGAAGATAGAAGGTGGGTTTGACCAGTAGAGCTGATTCAGTGCAGTAAGAAAAAAAAAATATTTAAACTATATGCTCCGCTTATCAAATACATGTATCTTGTTTTATGCATGCTTAAATAATTTTACTGGGAATAAAAATTGAAAAAAAATTATATATATATATATATATATATATATATATATATATATGAAATATATAAATTTTTTCACTAAAAATGTTTTTCCAGTGCAGAGATAAAAAGTTTGAAACACTGATTCTTTCTTAGGCTCATGTAGTGCATTCACTGGCCAGATTTTCCCAGGAGGAAGTGGACAGCCTGTAATTAAGACCACTTGGCTTCTCCATTCACCTGTAGATGTCCTTCAGCACAACTGGGCATCAACCAGGTTAGATGGTTAATATACTTTGAGAGAACTTCAGTTATGTCGTCTACTCCTTTGCCCATATGGACTAATATTTCCTGTTTATTTTGGATAGGGTTGGGGAGAACACATTCCACAAAATGTAGACCCATCAAGAAGATTCTGAAGAAGAAAAAGTGGAAAAAGTTAATTATCAAAATAAAGTTTGATTAACATATGTTGTCTTTTTTTTATAATTTTCCAGTAAAAATATGTAAACATGATTTAATAAATGAATAAAGGAAGGAAGGAATTGATTTGTAATTATCAACTAAACATATATACCGTAAAAAAATTGGCCTAAATTCACAGTAAATTACTGGCTACTAGTTACATTACTTTTACAGTAAGTTACTGTATCATTTTTACAGTAAATAATTGTGAAATTACAGCTGTATACTGTGACCTCACAGTAGTTATTCCATATTGTGATTTAGCAGTACGCTTCTGTAGAATTACTGTGTTTAGCTAAAAAACAACAAAAACAACCCATTTTACACATTTATTTTGCAGTTTAATAAACATAAAAAAGATGGTCATGCATGCTTCTCTCTATTGAACCATGACACACTACAGAGCATATTCAGTGATCATCTTATTGCATGACTACATCTAACTTAACACAAAGCCAGAGCTGGGTTTGTCCATTTTGGTGTTGGAACATTGTTTACACACTAGATTGACATCGATTCAAGCTCAGTGAGTTTCCTGATCAGTGTACAGACTTGCTGGTTGATTTGTCCTCTCTGCCTCTTTGAGTTTGTGCCTGTCTCTGGATTGATGACCAAGATATAGTACCTACTGTATAAACAAAAAGACAAAGAGGAAAGCTGCTAGTTTCTTTCAGATGGGATGAAAAAGGTGTCAGTTCCCAGTCACCACCTTCAGTGGGTCACTGCTGTTGCAGTACAGACCAAAAAGGTGACAGAACAAGGTTACATCAACCCTAACCGTTTAAATAACAGCATCTTAAAAACATTTTTTTTCATCACAAACACACAGCCAGGAACAATCCTGCAACAAAGTAGAGTTGTGCGATTTATCTAAGCAGAGCATTTGCACACAACAGTGTACATCATTTTATATGTACTGTTCGCAGAGGATGGAGCATTGTTTTATAGAAGTTTACTTCCAGAACAAAAATTTACAGATAATTTACTCACCCCCTTGTCATCCAAGATGTTCATGTCTTCAGTCGTAAAGAAATTGTTTTTTAAGGCAAACATTTCAGGATCTTTCTCCATATACAAGACTTCAAAGGTGATTTTGAAGTTGAGATGAGAAAATGAGATGGGAGTTTTTTTTGACATACCCTAACTGTCATGAAATGGAAAGCACAGGGGGGGAAGGGGTATTATATATGAATAAAATGGCGTCATGGGGGGGCTAAGCTGAGTTTTTTTTTTTAAACTTAAATTAGTCACTTTCTTCTGTTGCACGTAAAACTTATTTTGAAGAATGTGGGTAACCAAACAGTTGCTGGTCCCCGGTTACTTCCATATTTTTACTTTACTTTAGACATAACCAACTGTTTTTATGTAATCCTTGTGTGTTCTTGGCAGCGTTAGCGAATCAGACACGAAAGATAGCAGATTGTGGAGACATTTTAATCGCTCACAATCAAACACCGTCATATCTCACACCCCTAGTTCACGCAGAGCTAGACAAGACGAGCGTTTGAGATTAAAAAGTATATACATTGTACTTTTTTTTTTTTTTAAATTAACCAATAATTTAACTAGATAAGACTCCTTTTCCTTCCTTTGAAGCTGCATTTAAACAGCATTTTGAAAGTTCAAACTCGCGGGCACCATAGAAGTCCACTATATGGAGAAAATTCCTGAAAAAAAAAAAAAAGTAATTTCTTTACAACTGAAAAAACAAAAACATGAACTTCTTGGATGGGTAAGTAAATTATCTGGAAATTTTTGTTCTGAAAGTGAACTTCTATAAAAACAGCTTCCTCTCTGGTCTCCAGCACAGACACAAAAGTTGAATCTGCAACACATTACCTGTTTGAGGGGGAGAAGGAGGGGTCATCACCACTTGGCTGCTCTAGTCCTGTGCGAATCACAAAATCCTAACACAACCAAACATTTCTTGTTTAAAGGCATGAAGCAACAAACATCAAAACAACGAAAAGCATCAAGTCCAAACACATGCATGGTAAATCCTATACCTACTAAACTACTGAAAGTTGTAACCTGTAATCTCAGAACTTCTTGTCGATATTCTTAATTCTTTGCTTTCTTTAGGACCCCATCCACATTTTTAGGACCTCCACCCATCCAGATCTTGATAGAAAGATGTACAATTACATTTTCCACAATTACATACCTAGTTGTTGCATTCACGAGTTGTTAATAATCATAATCATGGCCTTCTTTCACCTTATAAATGATGTCATAGTAACAAATGTCCAATGTGAAAGCAGGATCTTCTTATTTATCTGGTCATGTGATCTCAACATGTTTGTCAGCAAACCACTTTAATTACTCACATGACATTCTTCATAAATATAATTAATTTCCATGCACACGATCTGATACGGTCTGAGAAACAGACAAGTATACTTGCTTTGGGTTTGCAAAAACAAAAATATATAAAAATGTTCTTGGTGAGGGTTTTTATTTTTCTTTTTGAAGGGGGGATATAACAGGAAGCGAGTGGGAGCTCGGAAGGGAACTTAATATGTCTGTTCGGTCTGTATCATCTCAGTGAGCTGTTTGAGGCGTTACGCATGCACAGTAAAGCAAATTTAACATTTTCTGATGTTTCCGTGTAGATGAGAAACTTTTGGAAAATGCTTGAAAATGCTGTTTGTGTGGATGGAGAGTGTTTTAAAATGAAAATGCCATTTTGTAAATGCACATGTAGCCTTAGTGTCCACTAGCTGTTTAATTTGCTCACCAAATACCTTTAAATGAACAAATGTAGACAGCACGCAGTAGCCAAATGTGATCACTCACATTTCAAGGTTTGCTTTATGGAAATTACATTTTGTTTAAATACTTTTACATAATTAAGTACTAGAAATGAATGGTTTAAGATTTTATAAGCAGATAGTAGTTTTAATGTTACAGAAAAATAAATATACGTTTGTTTAGGCTAATTCTGTATTATTGGTACAACTCAGATACATGATGTCATAATAATAAACGTCCAATGTGAAAGCAGGATCTTATTTGTCTGGTCATGTGATCTGAACATGTCTGTCAACAAAACACTTCAATTACTACATGTGTGACATGCTTCATAAATACAATTTGTTTCTCTAGTGCTGGACATTTTATAAGGATCAAATGAGTTTAGCAGATGGTTTTTGCCATATTTTCTATATACAATCAATGCTGCAGTCCTGCATTCCCAGTTCTCCATCCCAGATTTACATGAGACCAAGGGTTTCTCATTTCTCATGGACAAACTTGCCCATTTTTCTGCTCATCACACCACTGAGCCATGTAGACAAAAGTTGTAAACCTAAGTTAATTTTTAATTATGTGGTTTTCCTTCCTTCTGGTTTTTATTTGCTTTTCATCATCATAGGCGCCACCAGGGTGTGTACACATTCTAAAGTATTTGATGGTACATTTTTAACAGAGTATATTTTCTGTTACATGCACAAGTAACAATCGGCATGCAGGCTGTTAAAAAGGTCTACAGTCAAAACTTTAGAACAGACCCTGCACACACACTGATTCATACTAAACAAAATATGATTAATTATGGTAACTATTGGTGTGGCAAAGATGCTCAGTACAACAATAAATTAAAAACTTACTTTTTTTCATCCAGGAACTGATAAAAAAAAAAAATAGAATTAAGTCTGTAATTACTCGTGTCTCAACTTATATTGTCTATTTGATTTGGTTCCCCTGCGGTTTGGGTTATGTTAGAAAAACGTCAAGTTACTTAAAACAAAGATATATTGAACATAGTACTTCTATTAGAAGTAAAGATGTTAACTACCCAGATGCAGCCCATTTTCTTGCCTTGAATCACAATGTTTCTGTCTTATGTTTTTGTGGCATTGAAAGGGTTTTTGTGCCACCTAGAGGGGGAGATATTGAATTGCTCTTACAGAGACCTGAACTGTTTTGGATTTTTACCCTTCAGACTCTGTCACCTATGGGCATGTATAATGAAGCACTATTTAATGTGATGTTGTAATGTATTTTTGTTGTTGTTTTCAATGTGGTTTCCTTGATGTGATTTTTGTATATGTTGAAGTGGAGTTAATTGCCCTGTCCAAATACCCATATAATAACCATATTTGTAACTGATTTTTTTCAGCCAAATCTCAAAGAAAGTCATGATATCAGCAAATGTCAAATCTGCCCAGATTTGAACTGTATCCATTTTATTTATCAAACTTCTCAGATTAAGAAGTTTAATCTGAGAACACACACACACACACACAAATCGTCACTTGAGTTAAGATCCTCTGGTGTTTGAAGCTATACCAATTCTGGGCCTGTGTTGGGATAAATATGGAGGCTCTGGAGGGTTGGACAGGACCAGTGCAAACATAGGAGATGAAGGAGAGAGGACTGGGGTGGAAAACTCCAGTGTAAGTGCCATGTCCATTATGTTCACGCGCCTCGCAGGAGTGGACTCTGGAGTGGCGGCCATCTTCCCTGGTGAAAACGGCAGCATATGCTGGTAGCTATGTTTTGATGCTGGCATGCTGGTTAGGTATGTTTTGGTGCTGGTTTATGCTGGTCCGTTGCTGGTTTATGCTGATCATGGTGCTGGTCAAGGACCAGCATAAACCAGCAAAGGACCAGCATAAACCAGCAAAGGACCAGCATAAACCAGCTAAGGACCAGCATAAACCAGCACCAAAACATACCTAATCAGCATCCCAGCATCAAAACATGCCTACCAGCATATGCTGGTTTTTTCAACAGGGTTGGGCTGGAACTCTAACATGGCGGCCATAGGAGGGGCTTGCGGTTCTAGGCTGAGGACAAGGGAGGCACTTCGGAGGACTTGGGGAAGTGTAGGAAGGATGGAGGGAGCAAGCTCATTGGAGCAGCAGGTGAAGGACGCTGGCTTGTGGTGAGCTGGAGTGTCCACATGCTTTCGGATGGGAGGAAGATTGGAATCCTCCACATCAACATAGAACTTAGAATTACTTGGATCAAGAACATAATTTATGAAATCCGCTGCAGGTCTGTGGCAATCGCCAGGAGTCATAAACAAAACAAACATTCATTTATTCCCATCCGAAAGCAAGCGTTAATCATTGAATCGCTCCAGCTCACCAGATGTAAAATGCCCAACAATTCCTCCACATACTACTCCAACGGCCTTCCTTCCTGCTGTCACGGGTATACGTCGTGTGCAGGAATGAAGAGGAGGAGAGCGGAATCCAAATATTGCAGGTTTATTAAACAATCCAAAGGGCACATAAAACAAAGGCGCACAGCAAGGAAACAGCGACCACGACGAAAATACAAGTGTAACAATAAATCACCGACAAAGACCAGGGCCACAACCAAACTTAAATACACAGAAACAGGGGAGTGGTCACAAACGAAGGGGAAGACATGGACTAAACCAATACACTAGAAACACAAAAGGGAAAACACTAGGAAAAACAAAACAAAACCGAACACAATCCTGACATTACCCCCCTCTTATAAGGCGCGACTCGCGCCGTAACGCATACACTCGGGTGGGAGGGTGGGTGCCCTGGAGACTTGTGTCGGGCTGACACTGGGGAAAATGGGGTCACGACCCCAGGGCGGATCGGGGAGCCCTAGGCGCCAAGAATTACTTGGCGTCTGGAAGTTCGGGAAGCCATGGCCGGGTAAACAGTCCAGGTGGCCATGGCTGAACAGGTGCGGGCTCAGGAGGGCGCGCTGGCTCAGGAGGGCGCGCTGGAGGAGGAGCCGACTTTGGAGGGCACGCAGGAGGAGGAGCCGACTCTGGAGGGCGCGCAGGAGGAGGAGACGACTCTGGAGGGCGCGTAGACTCTGGAGGAGGAGCCGACTCAGGAGGGCGCGCTGGAGGGCGCGCAGACTCTGGAGGAGGAGCCGACTCTGGAGGGCGCGCTGGACAGAGCTCCGGCTCTGGAGGGCCTGCTGGAGCCTTCCAGGGCAGCGCGGGCAACTGCGTCACGGCCTGGGACCTGGGGAGAGCAGGGATAGAGGAGGTAGACAGAAGGGAGGGAGAAGCAGAGCGTTTATGGGTTGACGCCGCCCCCATGGGAGGCTCTACAGCCGGAGCTGACACCTCTGGGGGCATGGGCGCAGCTTCTCTGGTGGGAAAGGCCTCGGGAGTGGATTTGAGGCCAGACGGGATCTCAGGAGCACAGTGTACAGCCCACACACACCAAATAGCAACCGCCATTAAGGGAAGAGCATCCGTGGATAGTAGGATGTATTTACTGGCCTTCATGATCGTGGGGGGGCGAGACATGGCGAGGCTCTGTGCCGTCAAAGGCAATGGGACTTGGTTCTGGGTGGTCTGACGAGTGGTGACATGACCCTGGGCCGTCGGGTGGAACGTGACTTGACCCAGCCGTGACGTGACCTGACCCTGAGACAGCAGCAATCACATGACTTGGCTCCTGAAGATCAACTGTGGTTTGACTTGACTCAGGAAGGACCGTTCTGATTTTACTTGACACAAAAACCTCAGTCCTAACTGTACCTTGCTCAAGAACGGTAGCATTGACCTTGCTTGACTCAGGAGTTACGGCTGTGACTTTGCTAGACTCAGGTACTACTTCAGGAAGGGAGGCCATGATGGGTGCAGACTCAGGAGCAGAATACATAACGTGAACTGGCTGTGGCTTGGCTATGATGGCGGACGCGGTGTGAGCAGGCTCAGACGTGGCGATCATTCTGCGCAGTGGCTCTGGCGTGACGGCCATCTTGACAGTGCTTGGCTCCGAAAAGACAGCAGTAACTTGACTTGAGACAGGAGCAACAGTGCTGACTTGACTTGATATAGGAAACCCAGTTGTAGCTTGACTTGACACTGGAACAGCAGCCGTAGCTTGACTTGGTTCAGGGGACGCACCTGGAACTTGACTTGACTCAGAAGATACAGCTTTGACTAGACTTGACTCAGGGGTCGCAGCTGCCACTTGACTTGCTTCGGCGAACGTAACTGTTCCTTGACTTGACTCAGGAAGCGCCGCCGTAACTTGACTTGACTCAGAAGACAGCTGCGACATGACCTGCCTCAGAAGACACAGCTGCAGTGTGACTTGCCTTAGAAGACGCAGCTGCAGCTTGACTTGATTCTGAAACAACAGCGGTCACTTTATTTGACACTGGAACAACAGCAGCCGCTAGACTTGACGCTGGGACCATAGCTGCAACTTGACTTGACACAGGAAACGCAGCTGTCATCTGACCTGACTCAGGAAACGCGGCTGCAACTCGATTCGACTCAGGAAGTGCAGCTGCCACTTGACTAAACTCAGGAAAGGCAGCTGAGACTGGACTTGCCTCGGAAGACGCAGCTGCAGCGTGACTTGATTCAGGAAACGCAGCTGCAATAATACTTGACACAGGAGATGCAGCTGTAACTTGACTGGACTCGGAAACTTGACAGGACTCAGTAGGCGCAGCCACAACTCGACTTAACTCAGGAGACGCACCAGGAACTTGACTTGACTCAGGAGATGTAGTTGTGACGTGACTTAACTCAGGAAGCACAGCGGTAATGTGACTCTGGAACGCCCGCTATAGCTTGGCTTGACTCATGGGAAACAGCTGTGACAGTACGTGCTTCGGAAAATGCAGCTGCAGCTTGACACAGGAACCGCAGCTGCAACTTGACTTGACTCAGAAGCCGCAGACTCTGGCGTGGCAGCCATCCTGCGTGCCAACTCTGGCGCGGCAGCCATCTTGTGCAGTGGCTCAGGAAAGATGGCTGTAACTTGACTTGACTCGGGAAACACAGCTGCAACTAGAGTTGACTTGGGGGTTGGACGATTAGACATGTGGCATTCCTCGACTTCAAAATCAGATCCGTTTAAATAGAGGACCACATTAATCAGTTCGATCAGGGGATAATTACAAACAGGAAGATCGCAACGAATTACGTCTTCGTCCAACCCCATCTGAAAACAAAAACCTAAAGCCACATCGTGCCAGCTTAGTTGGTTTGCTATCTCGAGGAAATCCTCCACATACCGCTCCAAGCTCCGGCCGCCTTGCCGCAAACGTGCCAGAGCCTCCTCAGGGTTCATGTTGTTGTTCAAGGTCGGTGATTCTGTCACAGGTATATGTCGTGTGCAGGAATGAAGAGGAGGAGAGCGGAATCCAAATATTGCAGGTTTATTAAACAATCCAAAGGGCACATAAAACAAAGGCGCACAGCAAGGAAACAGCGACCACGACGAAAACACAAGTGTAACAATACAATCACCGACAAAGACCAGGGCCACAACCAAACTTAAATACACAGAAACAGGGGAGTGGTCACAAACGAAGGGGAAGACATGGACTAAACCAATACACTAGAAACAGAAGGGAAAAACACTAGGAAAAACAAGACAAAACCGAACACAATCCTGACACCTGCTGTGTAGGGAATCTAATTAACCTAAACGAGAACTGGAACCTAACCAAATATGGACAAACAGGAACTAAGGGTAGGGGGCAGGAACACAGGGAAAAAACTGAATCAAAACAGAACACAAAGAACACGTGACAACACGTCACAGAAATGAACATTTTAAATTATATTAACATATAAAACAGTTCAATTGTAATGACATTTTACGATATTAATTTTTTCTCTTTTTTTTATCACGTAAAGGCAGACTTAATAAGCATGAGACATTTGTCCAGTACGGTACTTTTTTTTAATATATATCTGCTGATTTAATGTATATTTAATGTTTCTTTCTGGCGTGACAAGGCCCTTGAAGAGCTTCACCTCAACATTCAGGTAATCTTTACCCATCAGAGGGCTGTCATCAGGCGTGATGGCCACTGCAAGCTCAACTCCTCATCGTACACTACTGTTGAGGTATATTATATATTAGACAACATATTAAATGTTGCTCCTGTGCGTCCAGTACAGAAATCTTGTAGAGCAGATGACTCCTTATAAAAATTAAAAGAGTGCAGGATCTAGAGACTTGTTTTTAAAAGCTAAACATCTTTTAACTTGAGTGCCACGTTTAAAATGTAAGATGCAATGCAAGATGATGTTAAAAGATGTGGGAACCCAGCGCATTTACATTGAAAAACAATTATAAAGTACCGCAGTAGAACGAAAAACGCATTCTATTTGAATAACCTGCTAAAAGCTACTGAGCATATAGTGATGACAGAGAGTTAAATAATATTACATTAAACAAGAAAAATTGCATAGGCCAACATATGTGAAAATATGATTCTTTGATATCCATGAAATAAACGTATTTTAGATCACCAGATATAAATGTCTTAGATACACAATTTCAGTAGTTTCACCACAAATATATGGAAGCATATGTGTAGCAAAATTCAATTTGCAGTTCAATATGCAAAATGGCAATACAATATGCAAAATGACAATGCAATATTCAAAACGGCAACGCAATATTCAAAATGGCAATTCTGTATTTAAATTGACATTTTCCATCACCTCCCACACGTGCAAAATTTGGTGCAGAATGAAATTGAAAATTAAATTATATTATTTACATTTGCCATTTCCAACAGTAGTCTTAAGTTGTAAAGTACTATTTTAATGCTTTATAAGTTAAAAATTAAAATGAAAATGTATAACCCAAATTGATTTGACATGTGTAACGTGTCCAAGCAGAAACAGTAGCAAAATTATCATTTAAATGTTATTTGTCCTAAATGCATTTAGACTAACAGTTAAAACACTTACGATTGCATTTTCATCATGACGCCGTGGGATATTTGTAGCAAAATTCAATGCGGCTTTGAAAATGCATTCCGAGCTGACCACACCTACCCTACGTCAATCATTGTGTCAAGGCAGAGATTGGCGGAAGCGTGTTACGTTTAGATCGTTTGAAACATGGCGGCTGGAGATGTGATAAGATCGTTGAATGCACTGGCAGATGAAGTGGAGCTTGAACAGAGAAATAATGTTTCAGAAGATTTTTACATGTATGTAGGTGACAGGACAAGATCAATATCGGTCTTTGTCAGGTGACGTCACACTCACGAGAATCGAATTTTATTTTGGGTATCGCCGCCATTTGTAAGGTATCAAAGCCGAGGTGTTCTGTAGTTGCAGAATTGTTCTTTTGATTTGCTTCAAAATGGTACGTTTTTGTTGTGTTAAAGTCAGCGATTGTAAATTACACAATAGAAAAGGTTAAAAACTGACCACGAGGAATTTTAGGTGTCCCACTTGAAAAAAACAGACAACATGCAGCGGAAATAACCAAGAAGGGTCGGATGGCCTGGATAGCAGTGGTGATACGCAAAGGTGTATTTGCCCTCGACATTTTCATAAAGGTAAGTAAGTTGTTGTTTTGGGATATCAATGCTATTCAGTGGTGTAGTAAAGGTATACAGCATAATGACAAGTGTGGATAAATGCAAATATTCCCTGAAAGCACCCAGTAAAGACAGTGATGCGGTCAGGAACGTGGCGCTGGATTCCTTTTAAATATGTTTGATGGTTGGCGCCGGCGCCGTCCCCCCACCACAGATGCTGCCTGTTCATACGCGAGAGCATGTCAGCTTAGTGGTAAAATAATTATTATTGATAACTAATTTGAATCAGTACATTATAACGAAAACAATACCTTAAGAATGAAAAGCAGGTTTTTAAACCAATGAACCGGACAGCCAGGGAGCAGAAACCCGTCATGTACCATGCAATGTTACGCAATCGTTTTATGCATGGATGTAGAGATTTATTTTATTTCACTACTGAAATTCTTAACTAAATACTTAACTGAATACCAAACTAAAATACATTTTTAATATTTCTGTATTTCATACAGGTTGTTGTGACTAAACTAAGAAAAAAAACACATTGCAGCCAGCTGAGATGATGACCCACCAGGCTGGAGGAGATGGTCAGCTACACGCTGAAGGCTGGAGGAGATGGTCGACTTCACAAGACACCACTCGGTGCCACAAACTGAATGTAACTTGTGTGTACACAGAAGAAAACTGACTGCTTTTCATCTCAGACATAAGGGAAATTCTCACTTCATTTTAAATACTTCTGTTAACTTCATACCCCTCAGATTGGATCTGCCTGCACAAACACTGTTTTATACAACTGTTACAGGCACAAACTTATCCCTCATTAGTTTGTGGAGTCCTTTGGACACAGTATAGCAATGATTGACTGCTTTGAGATTTTCACAGAGAAACCATTCAGTGTAAAAGTGTGTGCCAGAATGTGTTCTACCTACAAACTATTAATTATTTGACAGATCATCTAGCACTTATAAGAATCCATGTAGAAAGGGTCATCAGAAATGTTTGGCAGAAGCATTAAATCATCATCACATTATTATTAATATTATTAATGTTATTATTTATTTTCATTTCATTATTATTCAACTTTCTTTGTAGTACTTGCACTGTGTCCACTTAGCAGTATGTTGATGTTCATCATGCTTGTCACACATTCTGTTATGCATTTTTAAGATGATTTTTAACACAGTGTTGCATTTATAATAAAGTATATGTATAATGACATTTTCATAAATGTGTTTTTGATTGTCTCCTTATTAGTACGTGTTATCAGCCAAATGAAGTAGGGTAAAGTTTAATGGTATATAAGGTAATGTGCAAATCAATGGTAGACAAAAACAGAACATTTGTGTATTTGTAAGTAAATAATATACGTTTTTATACCGTAAACAAGAGCACGTCCTATTTCCAACAACACCGGCAGCACTCAACTTTTTGCGGTCAGGTAACGTTAACGTTAATATGGATCAGTGTTAATTGTTAATGACAAATTATATAAATTACGGTTCCTAAAACTGATGCTGAGATTATCTCGGTCCCATATCTACTTGATTTGCTTCTCTTTCTCCAGTAGGATGATTTAAACGGCCTTTACTTTACGGCTTTGTATACTTTCAGTTCGCTGCTCAATGCAACGATACCTTCAAAATGGCGCTTCGGTGACGTCACACATAATAAACGCACGTGACTGACAAAGACCGATTATCAAAATACCCACGACAACGCAAAGTAAGCCCCGCCTTGACGCAATGATTGACGTAGGGTAGGTCAGCTCGGAATGCATTTTCAAAGCCGCACTGAATTTTGCTACACGGCGTCATGATGAAAATGCAATCGCAACCCACACAGCAAACTAACATAAAATCAACATAGAATCGACGTTTCTCCTGGCGTCGAAACGACGTTGATCTCCGACGTCGGTCCGTACGTCGTTTTGCTCATCGGGGTAATGTTGAACCAACGTCAG
>NW_026129887.1:441783-500003 GCF_022985175.1 Labeo rohita | reverse complement strand
CACATACATCTAAATCCATAGTGAACAGTCTCAATGCTGTAGAAGATTGAGACTGTGCTACTGAGATTGATGGATTGGATCGATCCAAAACTGTGTCAAGCACCGCATTCATGTCTGCTCCAATGATAATTGAGTATCCATTAAGAGATAAAAGAGTTTTTGAAACATTTGGAAAAAAGGGGGCATCATATAAATTTGAGGCGTAAATATTAACAAATGCCAACTTCTTTCCTTCTATTGAAGTACAACAATATGCAACTCTGCCGTCATTATCTGAACCTGTATGTTCAACAATGAAGTCAGAATTGCGTTTAAGTAAAATTATCACCCCTTTCTTTTTAGAATTACAACTTGATGACACTATGGGAATATAATGTCTGTTTTTGGTTATCTGATGCAATTAGGTGGGTTTCTTGGAGGAATGCTACATGAATCTTTTTTCTATGTAAAAGATCTAAAACCTTTGTACGTTTGATAGGAGTATTTAACCCCCTAACATTCAGTGACAAAATGTTTATTCTAACCATAATCTGTAATTGGGAAACTCACACAAATTGACACATAAAAGTTATAGTATATTAAAAAGATGTCCGTTAGAATTTTCACAAATGAAAACAGAAAACTTGAAATTCCTGAGTGATTTATGTGCCTGAGCGCCCCCTCCCTCTCCCAAATCCCCCATTTAGCCAACGTCTGCGGCGATCGCGAGGCAATGTCTAAGCACTAAATATTAACCTTATTAACTACGGTGGCCGAGAGAGCTCAACGCGCTGCAACTTAAGAAAACACATTCAAACAGAAACAAACAAAGACAACAAATTAAGAAAACACCTTCATCAGTTTGACAACACAGGCGCTGCAAATCCTCGCAACGCAAACACAAATCCGGAAACGCGCTGCAAATTCTCACAACACAACCAAACACACGAACGCGCTGCAATTAGCACGGACCACAACGGAAATGGTTCAGGGGGACCTCAAAAAGTGACAGACCCGGCTGGGACCTGAATTTTGACCCGATTTTAACCATTAATGAAGCGTTGCATTTTTTTTTCGTGAACTTTTAACGTTATATTTTTTTGCATGTATTTGTTTATTTATATATTTATTTGCAATTAAGTTAATAACGTTTCACAGTTAAGTGTGTAACTCGTCAGATTAGTCTAATAATATCCAAAAGACCAATGAATCGTATGATCAGGATGTTAAACAAAATAATCAGGTCCAGACACTGAACATTTATTTTTCTA
Source organism: Labeo rohita (assembly GCF_022985175.1). Taxonomy (NCBI): domain Eukaryota; kingdom Metazoa; phylum Chordata; class Actinopteri; order Cypriniformes; family Cyprinidae; genus Labeo; species Labeo rohita. Next base: position 498,753 of record NW_026129887.1, on the reverse strand, counting down.
TTGCCCTTATGCTATTTCATTTTGGACTGGCTTTAAAATAGACATAACAAAGATATTAAGCAAACCCCTTAATTTAGATTTTCATAATATATATATATATATATATATATATATATATATTTAAACCCCTCTTTTTCTGATAAACAGGTTTATATTGTAAATCTCTTAATTATCTTAGCAAAGTTTTATATTCACAAGTCAAAAGTAAGTCAGAAGAAACCATTATCTCATTACCCTCTCTAATATGAGATCTCAAAATAAGAAGCTCATAAAAACAAACAAATTTGAAAGCTTTTTAAATGTATGTAACTGCCCTGGAATTTCCTTTTTCTTTCTTTCTTTCTTTCTTTTGGTATGTGTGTGTTCATTTTGGGCGTTTTCTCTTTCTGCTGTTATTTATTTATTTTTTTTATTTATTTATTTATTTTTTTTTGCAGTTGAATTTGCAATTTGAAATGTTGCCTTGTTTTTTTGTTCGATGATGAAACGGAATAATAAAAAATAAATAAATAATAATAATAATAATCACGTCCCAGCCGGGTCCGTCACTTTTTGAGGTCCCCCTGAAACATTTCCGTTGTGGTCCGTGCTATTTGCAGCGCGTTCGTGTGTTTGGTTGTGTTGTGAGAATTTGCAGCGCGTTTCCGAATTTGTGTTTGCGTTGCGAGGATTTGCAGCACCTGTGTTGTCAAACTGATGAAGGTGTTTTCTTAATTTGTTGTCGTTTTTTTCTGTTTGAATGTGTTTTCTTAAGTTGCAGCGCATTGAGCTCTCTCGGCCACCGTAATTAACCCCCCTGAGAGAGGTGATTTCTTGAGGAAAGTTAAATTTTGCAAAACACTGTATTCAAATGCAAAATTGTAGTCTAACATGTGACAACTCCCTAACTGAATTTTGTTACACAAAATTTAAACTAGGAACTGAAACACATCTTTATCAAACAGTCATATGAATAGTTAAACGTTAACTCTTAATATAACAGTATTTGACTGACACCCTAAACAGAAGAGAGAGAAAAAAAAAACAAACAAAAAAACACACCTTTGTTAAAGGACATTTTAAATCAAAATGCTGCAAAAAAAAAAACCAAAAGATTACCACTTCGCTTTGGTAAATAACAAGGGTGCGAGCTGAAAACAACTGTGATCCATGTATAACACGGATTTGTTAACCAGACATCGCTAATGTTTTTATATGGCCTCCTCCTCCATTGGTACCTGGAACTGAAGGTTTAAAGATCTGCGAGCCGTCGGTATCGTCACGTCATCTAAACCCTCGATGTATTTATCAGCGTCCTCCGGAGATTCAAACGAATGCTTCTGGCCCTTGTAGGTGACTCTTAGTAGTGCTGGATAGATCAGGAACGTTTCGGCGCCTTTCTGATGGAGCTTTGCTCTAACGGCCGAAAATGCCTTCCTCCGTTGCGCCGTCTCAGGACTGTAGTCAGCACAGAATTCCAGAGTCGTTCCTCCAGGCAGAGTCGGTTTTGCTTTATGTGCCCCTTGAAGGATAGCTTGCCTGTCAGGATAGCGAAGAAGACGAAATATCATCGAACGAGGTTTAGATGAGTTAGAGTTCGAGTACACTCTATGAGCTCTGTCAATCTCGATCGGGCACGGGCGCGCTGAGAGGTCAGGGATCCATTTGGGTAGCATTTTCTGCAGAAAGCCGACGGGATCATCCCCTTCCATTCCCGTTGGTAAATTAACCAGGCGGACATTGTTGCGACGTGACCAATCTTCTAAATCAGTGCATTTTCGTTGCATCTGTTCAATCTGAGACAGGGAAAGATTTGTATCTTTTTTTGTTTTACGAAGACTGCCTTGAAGATTGTCCACATTTGTTGTGATATTCGCTCAATATGAAAGAAAATAGGAGGTTTTTATCGGAGCCTAGTGCTGAGCTGTCATCTTGCAGAGCGCGCCACCGGAAGTCTCAGCCTTTTATAGAATATAGATAGGCCATGTTTTTAAATTATTCTGATGAAGTTTGAAGCAAACAAACAGCAATGAAAGGGTTAAAAGCAAAATGCTTTTAAATCATTCTGATAGACTGAGAATGAGCTGAGAAAGATTCCTTATGCTATGAGGTCATCTTGTGTTCATCCTTGGTATTACAGTCTTCATCTGCTAGTTTACATGTGTGATATTTTAAATGTTTTTGTGGTCTCTGTGAATATGATAAACATATTTCCTAAGAATGACTTGTTTTTCATATGTAAAAAGTTGTGAAGAGTTAGAAAAATGCACTTTAAATGCACTCTCTCTCTCGCTCTCTCTCTCACACATACACAGCCACCCACCCCCACTCTCAACACTCACACTCTAAACACACACACACACACACACACAGAGCTAGAGTGAGAGAGTTAGAGTGAGATCAGATGTTTAACCCTCTGGGGTCTGAGGGTGTTTTGGGCCGTGGAGAAGTTTTGACATGCCCTGACATTTGTGCTTTTTTCAGTATCTTAAAACATATTAATGGCTAAAGTCTGGTTACACTGTAATCAGCACAAATTGGGCTACAATAATATGTAAGCAACATGAATGTACATGTTTGTGTTTTTGAGAAAACAATGTTAATGTGTGGTTAGTGAAAAACTAAATTTTTTAAGTCACTGAAATAAGGCCATGAGACACATTTTGAGAACTGGATGTTGTAGCATCTGGACCAACCAGACATACAGTTATTTGTTACATTTAACAAATAGTCTTTAAACCCAACAAGCCAGCTATATGTTGGAGCTCTGGAGACAACCCCCCACCCCAAAAGGGCTCAGTTGCCAGGATGACCATCTGATAAGAGGTTTTATTGCTCGATGGAATGCGAGCAGAACACACTACATTTGCCTATAGAAATGGACTCTTTCCCATTCAATCACGGACAAACCTTCCTATCACACATAGCATTGTGTACAGTATTACTGCACTGTATTTTAATTTTTGTCTGTTGTATTTGTATTTGTCTTTCTACTGTTTTATGCATGCATTATAATAGATGACTAGCCGTATAACCCACTTATGCCATGTTTGGTCGCTTTGAATTTGTATTTTGATCATCTAAATGATGTTGCATATTATACGTTGATACCTTTGCAACATACCATTGATTTAAAAATCCTTAGTAGTTTTTGCATCAACACCCAATCGAATTACATATGCAAAATACCATGCTCACAGACAAAGAGTCATAAACTTTCCCTCCAAAGGTGAAAGTTACCATTGGTTCTTGGACCTTCTGGACCTCTTACCCTCTCTCTTCCCTCTTCACTCTCTTCTTCATCTGCAACATCTTACGATTGCTGCCCGTGTGAAGGAACCCATGGGGAGCCTGAGCCGGCACAGGGCGTGCCCGGTGGGGCTGACAGGCCCCAACATACAGAGCTGTGGCTCTCGACCACAAAGAGCCAGACATTTTCACTCAACCCTGGAATTTATCTGCATGACTCACCTCAGTCAGTCAGGGGTTCTTTTAGAATCTAAGAGGATGAGGAGGATGAGCTAGAACTCTTCAGGACTTCCCTAAGCGCGTGCCACGCCTTGCGGCCTTTTCTTTCCATTCCCCAAAGATCACAGGACTTCAGCTGGGTCTCTCTCAGCTCTTTGTTTTTCTTCATTTTTCACATGGGAAGAAACTCCCAGTCACCATCGAGTCAGAACATCTTTGGAGTTCATCACTCTTCGGACCCGGAAGAACGTGATCGCGATTCCAAACCACCACTGCTCCAAACCATCAAGACTTTCACCCGAGACTGCAGGCTGAAGGCTTCATGTTCATGTTTGTTTGTTTAGATTAGTTATGTGTTAGTCCTTCGTTAATAAACTACTGTGCACAAATTACATGAGTTTTGATTCTGATTCTGCCTTGCACATTAATGTCCCTTTACGATTCCGATTCGAGCTACATGCTCTAATGCAATAGTACTTTAAGAAAGTTATTTTCTGTGGCCAAGAAAATATAATTTTTTAGAGTTGATATAAAATTTATACTGAATGTTCGCTCGACAAACAGATTAGTCGATGGAAAATTAATTCTGCTACAGTTACTACTGGCAGCTGATTTAAATAATTATAACTAGTCATAATTAATTGTAATTATTTATATACATTTCCCTTTGAGCTAAATCGTGACAATGTGGTAGGCTAGAGTTTTCCTCTACAAAATGATGTGAAAATCATCTCGTTCACTCATTTAGAGAAAACAATATATTGATGTAAATTTTCTGAGACATGTTTTGTGATTGAAAGGGAATATGCGAAGGAGTGGCAATGACCTATGAATATTTAGCAATTCACACCTGAGAGACAGAGAGCCCTCCCTAATGGACCATCAATGAGACTGTGACTGTCAGGTAAGAAACAATGAGAGATTTAAAGAATGGAGTTTTAGATTATTTGTATTTTATTTACAACACAGTATAATCAAAATATACATAATGAAGGTCAAATACACAATATTAGCACCCTGATCTAACCACAGAGATGTGAACAGATGTTGTGTAGTTTCTGAAAAGTTTTCTGAATTCTGTCCAACAAGTGAAAAAAGTAAATCATACCTGATATTTAAGTGCTTGCAAAACTCACCATCAGTAGTCAAGGAACTTGTTTTACACTAGAATGTGTAGTTGAACATCTGATGTTGTTACAGCGGTTCCAGAACAAAACTTAAGTTTTAAAGACAGCAGGATTCATCTGTTGTGCAGGTATCAGATCACTAAAAAACAAACAACATAAGAAAAACATCTGTGAGCATGATAATATAAGGAGCATTTGTAAAATATATATAGTGTATATATAGTGTATGAATTTGTATCCATAGACTCGCGCATTTGTACTAACGTAAAAAGGACATTTTATATCTGAGAAACTAATAAATATTGTTTATCACGTTAAACATCTATTCGAGAGCAGAGTACCCACCCAACACCAGACGTCATTTGGACGCCGTTTTTTGGGCTAAATCAAGTCGGCCCGTCATGGACTTCTTTTAGCCCAAAAATCAACGTTGAAAATTGGTCGTTGTTTGGTCTGTCGGATTTAGTCCTAATTTAGCCCAAAAATCGACATTGAAAATTGATCTTTATTTGGTCCGTCGGATTTAGCAACTATATAAGACTGCAGACCGGAGATCTCCAAAATGGGGCGGGAACTCCAAAAGTGGGCAGAACCTCCAAAATGGGGCAAAGACTTTCCCCATTGGCTCTGGCTTCAGCCTATTGTTATTGACTTACATTTCAAAATTAAACTTTATAAAATTTGTTTGTAGTTGTTCTCAAATAAAATAAACTATGCTAAATAAATATGCTCAGTGAGAGCAGAGCCCCAAAGCTCGTGGCTGCGAGCCGTCCCAGTGAAGCGCAGGGGAATGGTTTTACTCTATTTGTGTAGCATAGGTAATCAACACTGCGACTGACATAACCAATAGAATCTTTAGAATTAGCTGTGGGGCGGAGTTTGCGCTGAAGTGGATTGGGGGAAAATTGCGCATGCGTGCCATGTGCCTGTCTGTCAAAGGGAGGAAGCCACATCCTATTTTGGAGCGCACACCCTGTTTTGGAGTTCCCGCCCCCATTTTTAGATCTCCAAGCTGCAGTTATATACCCCTCGGATTTAGTAGTAATTTACATCCGGGACATTTCCTCGTGTGCGAGCCTCACCCATTTGAAATATTTTTTATAGACGCCATTTTCTTTCCTCGCGATGCGGAACATATGAACACGGGAAACAACAAAAATAAAGTGTTTAATCTTACGCACAAAATGTGTTTTGTAATATCATATCGTTTTATAACAATATTAACGTGCTGTATGCCGCTAAACCTTTCTCAAAAACGAGAGCGCTGTGCAATTAATGTTACCCTTAAACTTTTTCTTTGAGAGATAACGTTATTACAACAGACAGGGCTGTTGGTTTTATCAAGCAAACACAGAAAGTAAGTGTTTTACCTCATTAACATTATGTATAATAATTATGACCACCGCATTTCTGTGTTGTGCTCTCCTGAACTTTTTCTCAGAGAGATATTTTCTTTCAATCACGATGCGGAGCGGATGGGAAAGTTGGTTTTATCAAGGAAAAGTGTTTTACTTCATTTACATTATGTGTAATATTACTGTATGATGATATTAATATGCTGTGTGCACCTAAACATTTCTCATAGATCTGAATTGCTATGCAGTGCTGAGGTGGAGGTCGCTTTTAACAGGGAAACACTAGAAGTACATGTTTTTTTGTCATTTAAAATATGTATTTTATAACGTCATATTGATTTATAGTGATATTTATATGCTATTCTCTCCTAAACTTTTACTCAGAGAGATATTTTCTTTCAATCACAATGCGGAGCAGACGGGAAAGTTGGTTTTATCAAGGAAAATGCCAAAAGTAAGTGTTTTACTTAGTTTACATTATGTGTAATATTACTTTATGATGATATTAATATGATGTGTGCACCTAAACATTTCTCATAGATCTGAATTGCTATGCAGTGCTGAGGTGGAGGTCGCTTTTAAAAGGGAAACACTAGAAGTAAGTGTTTTATCTCATTTAAAATATGTATATAAGTAAGAGTTTTACTGTTGTGTTATTCAACAAAAAAAAGAAGAGACACGGTTTACGTGTTAACTCAGCTGCTCAACTTTTATTTTCTCCTCCTCACATCCAGTTCTTTCCTGTTATCTCCTCCTCTCCTCCCAGCCCCCAACTCTCTTAAAGAGCCCCATATCTAACACAGAATAAACACAAAACAATCACACCACATCTCTCCTTCTAACAACACTCGGAACTGTAAGCCATAACATGACTATAAATTGGCCCCCAATTTTACCTTTGAACTTACATTACCTTTGAACTTACATTACTTTTATTCACCAAGGATGTATTAAGTTAATAATTAAAAGTTTATTAAAAGTTAATAATAAATAATTTACATTGTTATAAAATATTTATATTTTGAATAAACACTGTACTTTTTAAACTTGTTATTCATGAAAGAATCCTGAAAAAAAAAAAAAAAATCACAGGTTCCAAAAAATATTTGGCAGCACAACTGTTGATATTATCCAACATTGATCATTCTAATAATAAATCCGCATATTAGAATGATTTCTGAAGGATCATGTGACACTTAAGACTGGAGTAACAGCTGATAAAAATTCAGCTTTTCATCACAGGAATAAATTCTATTTTAAAGTATGTTAAAATAAAAAACATTTTATATTGTAAAAACATTTTGCAATATTACTGTTTTTTTTCTATATTTTTAATGAAATAAATGCAGCCTTGATGAGCATAAGAGACTTCTTTAAAGACTATTACAAGTCTTACTGACCCCAAACTTTTGAACGGTAGTGTATATGAAACCCACATTCGCTCTCTGAAATTTATAAGTCCAGTCTCTGGTTGGATCACTGTCCTTCCTGATCGTGTTCGGTATGCCACGGGAGTTTTGACTGTTTGAGCTGTTGACGACTCCGGGGAGTGCTCCCCCTCTTCTGTGTGATCACTAGTTTCTGGGAAACTTTCAGCACATCATTCGGTGTTCTGCATAGGAACGAGATGGCGTCTGTTCCTTCTGATGGTGCCTTGAGGGCTTTCCACCAAGTATGAACGAGGAGCTGAATGGGATGCTAAAACAGTACCCTCAGTCTTAGTGTCTGTGATCCAAACTCTCTGACCGGAGGTAAGGTGACTGAGTTGTCTTGCACGGTGACGTGTGTTGAAATTTGCAGCCTGCTTCTCTCTTATCCCCTTTTCTTTTGCTGCCACAGTGGTGTAATCAGGGAGGCTCGGAATCAACAGCAAGTGATGCTGTGGTATTGGTGTACGCAACCTTCGCCCCATTAGCAGCTGAGCAGGGCTGTAGCCATTTGGCAGTGGTGTTGTCCTGTAAGCCAGCATTGCCAAATAGGGGTCCTTTGCTTTGCCAAGGAGATGTTTTACCGTCTGAATGTGACACTCAGCTTCTCCATTGCTTTGAGCAAATCTCGGGCTGCTGGTGACGTGACTGAAGCCATAGTCCGCTGCGAAGTTTGCAAATGTCTGGCTGGAAAATTGAGGTCCATTATCTGAGAAAAGGAACTCTGGAATTCCATGCCGTGAAAACATAGACTTCAAGTGTACTATTACATCATCTGATCTTGCAGGGGATAATGTGGCAATTTCCACAAATCTGGAAAAATAGTCCACCACCAGTAAGTAAGTGCTCCCATGTATTCAAAACAGATCAGCACCCAGCTTAAGCCACGGTCTGGTTGGAAAATCAGAAGGCATTAAAAGCTCAGCTGGATTGACTCGTTCTTTAATACATGTTGTGCAGTTCTGGACAAGCACATTTATCTGTCCACTTAGACCCGGCCACCACACTGAGTTCCGAGAATGCAGTTGACATCTAGCAACCCCCTGATGCCCTTCGTGCAGCTTCTCCAGGACAGTGCTGCGCATAGCTGAGGGTATAACTAGCCGGGTTCCTTTTTTTTTTTTTTTATTATTTTTTACACTACACAAAACACATATCTTGACATGACATTAACTTGACATAACTTGACATGGCATAACATTAACAACAGATATAGAGGCTGAGAATTATTGCATACAGGTTGACTATAGATATGAATGAAATGACAGGAATGAAATAACGGGAATAAAATAAATGACAGGAAAAAAAAAAAAAAAAAGGGGGGGATTTGGGAGTTAGGGTTATGGATGGTAGTTCTGGGAATGTAGAAGTGGTGGCCTTGCAGGGTTGGCGGGGTTTAATGAGTATGTGGGGATGTCTGTGTGATAGTGTGTGTGTAAGTATGTGTGGGTGTATATAAGGAGTAATACTGGCTTATTGTTGGGTGGGAAGATGGAAGCTGGATCACATAAGAGGAGGGTTACAGAAAAAAAAAAAAAAAAAAAAAAAAAAAGGTGTTATTTTCTTTACGTAGGATAAAAATAAGTGAAATAATTGAAAAAATAGAAATAATTAATTGGCTGACTAATTAAACAAACTGCCTGGGCACCCATGCACGGCCACAGTGCCGCCCGGCCCCCGCACAAGGTATACCATGGTGAGACGGCAGAGGGAAGGGCCCGCGTGCCATCCGGCCCCCAGGCCCCCAGCACACACACCCCCCACACGATCAACCACACTCTGACCCCAGAACCATCACCCAACCCGCCACTCTTGTCCTATGTATGGGTGTAAATGGCTAGATTGAGGGCTTTCTCTAATGTAATGCATTAAAAGAAGTGGACATGCAGGGTGAATATCTGCCCAGATTTCCCCCTGCACGACGCACTCATCCTGCGTATTGGTGGATATATGCCTCCTCTAGAGTATGTGCATTAAAAGAAGCGAGGTGTGCAGTTAACAACCAACTGAGGCATCTGCATGAACACCTCACTTACCCTAGTCTGTTTTGTTGTTATTGTTTTTGGTGGTAGTATGATGTGTGCAATATAGCGTGTAGAGCATTTAAAAGAGAGTGAGGCTGTTGTTGTGTGCTGCCAGGAAGAGGTGCGTGTATGTCCGCATGGGGAGGGCGCACGATGGGGGCCCAGAACCCACAGATACCCCACAGGACCGACCAACACCAGACCCACATGGCAACACGACAGGAACGGGCCATCCAAGCCACCCATGGGGCCCAGGCAGAATAGGGATGAGTAGAGAGAAGTCGAGAAAAAGAGAGGGGAAGGAAAATGAATAAAGTTATTAAAAAAAAAAAAAAAGAAAATAAATAGAAGAGGGAGGAAGAGGAGAGGAAGATTCTATTTATATGTAACTAATAATAATAATAATAATAATAATAATAATAATTGTTCCAGCTACCATCCCCCGCCCTAGTGTTTGTGGCTATTTACATGTGGATGCAGAGGAACATGTGGATGTGAAATTGTGACATGGCAAAGAGGGTCAGGACTGTAAGTAGGTGATGAAGAGGGTCAGGACTGTAAGTAGGTGATGAAGGGTGACAAAGGGGAGGGTATATCTTGAGTATTGATTGAGTTTGGAGTTGATAGAATGTCTATTGATATATAGTCTGTTAACAAGTTTTTCCAATGAGTGATATGTACATTGTTCCTTGATTTCCAGTTCATGAGGATTGTTTTCTTGGCGATAGTCAGTGCTACTAGCAGTGTTTTATTGTATGAGGAGCTTAAATTGATTGTGGTAGTATCCCCAAGTATGCATAGGGAAGGGGTTGCTGGGATGTGACAGCCAAAGATGGAAGAGAGTGATTCTGTGACACTTACCCAAAATCGGCTGACTGGAGTGCATTGCCAGACAGCATGAATGTATGTGTCTGGGTTATTTTGCATGCAGTGAGAACATAAATCAGAACCAAGCCCCATTTTAGACAATTTCTGTGCAGTGAAGTGAAATCTGTGAAGTACCTTGTATTGTATTAGTTGTAGATTACTATTTTTTGTCATGAGGTAGACGTTTTTACAGATTTGGGTCCAGAAGTCGGCACCGGGAGTAATGGAGAAGTCTGATTCCCATTTGTGATATGGCAGGCTTAATGTTTTTTCTGAACAAGATATAATTTTGTAAATTTTGGAGAGAATTTTTTTGGGGGAGGGAATGTTGATCAGCTCCAAGATTGGTGGGGGGATGTCCAGATTAACTGTCTGGATATTAATTTTTGCTTGAATAGATGATTTAATTTGTAGGTATTCTAAGAAGTGTTTACTCTCGATGCCGTGCTTCTGGATCAAATAAGAAAATGAAGCCAGATTTTTGTCTTGAATGATGTGGTGAAGTTGAATGATGCCCTTGCCTATCCATGTGAGGAAGTTAAGTGTTTTTTTGTTGACAGTGAAGTCGTGGTTATTCCAAATCGGAGTGCGAATTGATGGTGCTACAGGTGAACCAATGATGTGATAGAATTTCCACAAAGCTGTCAGACTGGATGATACTGTTGGTGCTTTGAAGGATGGATGTTTTTTGACTGACTGACTGCAGAAAGGGAGGTCTGAGATCTGAATATCCTTGCAGATGGTTTGTTCTAAGTCTAACCAGGTGTTGTCTGAGGGGGTGGGATGTAACCATTTGTAGATGTATTGAAGCTGGTTGGCCAGGGCATAATGCTGGAAGTGTGAAACCTCTAGTCCTCCCAGTACTTTAGGTTTTTGTAGAGTGGTCAGTTTGATTCTTGGTGTCTTATTTTTCCAATAGAATTTAGTAATTGCTGAGTCGAGTGTCTTAAACCAAAGTTGGGTGGGCTGAGTCGGAATCCCTGAGAATAAATAATTTATTTTTGGGTAATATTGTCATTTTGACGATTGATATCCTGCCCATGATGGATAGTGGAAGGTTCATCCAGGGCTGTAAGTCATCATCTATTGAATTAAGCAGTGGGGAAAAATTTAGACTAAATAAGTCTGAGAGCCTGGCGGAGACCTTTATCCCTAAATATGTGATATAATTAGTGCAGAGTGGGATAGGTGAAGAGTGGGCTGTCACATCCCAGCTGTTTGAGTGTAAAGGGAGAATTGCAGACTTACTCCAATTGATTGAGTATTCAGAAATATCAGAGAATGTGGCAATGAGTTTAATGGTTTCTTGTACTGATGCTATGGGGTCTTGAAGAAAGAGAAGGATGTCGTCGGCATAGAGGCTGATTTTATGATGCATAGTTGGAGTCTGAACTCCCTTAATGCAGGGGTTTTGACGGATGGCAGCTGCTAGGGGTTCAATGAAGATGGTAAATAGAAAGGGGGAGAGTGGGCATCCCTGTCTAGTTCTCCGGTGCAGAGTGAAACTTTGTGATGTTAGTCCATTAGTAATCACTATGACTGAAGGAGATATGTAAAGAAGTTTAACCCAATTAATGAACGATTCCCCAAAACCAAACCGCCTTAAAGTGGAGAACAGGAAATTCCAGTTGACCCTATCAAAAGCTTTTTCTGCATCAAGAGTTGCTATAATGGTATTTTCTTGAAAAGTTGAGGAGTGGTACATGACATTAAACAATCTGCGGGTGTTGGAGGATGAAATTCTGCCTTTATTGAAGCCAGTTTGGTCTGGGTGGATAATGGATGGAGAGACCTCTTCTAATTTGCGTACTAATGTTTTAGCATTTATTTTATTATCAACACTGAGAAGAGAGATTGGTCGGTAGCTGGATGGAATTGTTGGGTCCTTATTGGGCTTAAGGAGGAGTGAAATTGACACTGTGGTGGAACTGGCTGGAAGTCTTCCTTTTTGTTTTGATTCATTAATCATCCTAATGAAAAGTGGAGCCAAGATGGTCCAGAATTGTTTGTAGAACTCAGCAGGGAAGCCATCCGGACCTGGTGCTTTATTATTAGGCATATGTCTAAGAGCATCATACAGTTCTTGTTGAGTTATGGGTGACTCTAAATTATTTGTTTGATTTTCATTGAGTTGTGGTAATTTGATGCTGTTTAGGAATGAGTCAATGGATTCCTGATTGGGGTTTATTTCTGAAGAATATAGTTTATTGTAAAAAATTGTAAAAAACCTAATTTATTTCTTCGGGTGAGCTGGTTGGCTTCCCTGCTGAGTTCTTTATGACTGGGATTGTTGCTTTTTCTTTGTTACGTTGAATTTGATTTGCTAAGTATTTACCTGATTTATTACTATGGTGGAAGTTTTCTTGCCTTAAACGATGGATCATAAATTGAGTGTGTTTATTGAGTATTTCATTGAGTTTGAATTTATATTTTCTTAGTTCCATCTGCGTTTCTTCTGTTGGGTTGCTTGCATTGATTTCTTCCAATTGTTTAATTTTGTTATTCAGTTCTACTTCCTGTTCTTTTTCTTTCTTTTTATTATATACCGAGTATGAAATAATTCTTCCTCTAAGCACTGCTTTTCCTGTTTCCCACAGAAGGGATGGAGAAGATCCAGGGGAATCGTTCATTTCTAGAAAGAATGCCCACTCTCTCCTAATAAAACTGATGAATTTTGGGTCTTGCAAGAGAGATGTGTTAAAACGCCATCTGCTAATGGGTTTCTGTAGGTTGGTTTTGTTCCATTTGATAGTAACCGGAGCATGGTCACTAATGACTATGGGATGTATTGTTGAATCAGAGATATTCAGCATCATAGAGTTGCTGGTTAGAAAGTAATCAATACGGGAATAAGAGTGGTGGACTGGAGAGAAAAAAGAGTAGTCTTTAGAGTCTGGGTGCTGAAGCCGCCAACTATCGACAAGGCCAAAATCGCTCATGAACTGTTTTATTGTTTTTGTGGATTGCCAGATTAGTTCGTTTTTGAGAGATTAGATCTGTCTATTGTGGGGTCTAAAACTGTATTGAAGTCACCTGCGATTATGATGGGACAGTCAGATAGGGTTGAGATGAAAGCAAAGAGGTTCTGAAAGAAAACTGGGTCATCTGTATTAGGACCATAAACGTTAGCAATTGTAACAGGGGTGCTGTTAATTGAGATGTTTATGATGATAAAACGTCCTTCTGGGTCTGTGATGGTGGTGTTATGAGTGAATGAGATACTTTTTCTAATCAAAATACAAACTCCCCTTTGTTTTGTGTTGTAATGAGCTGAAAATAGGTGACTGAATTGTGTTGATTTGATACGGGTGTAGTCTAATTCTGAGAGGTGAGTTTCTTGTAGGAGGCATATGTCAGCTTTTAAATTATCCAAATGATTAACCCTCTGGGGTCTGAGGTGATTTTGGGGCCCTTTAGATGTTTTGACATGCCCTGACATTTGTGCTTATTTCAGCTACTTATAACATACTATGGGCCGATATATATATATATATATATATATATTTGTAATCAGCACAAATGGTGCTACAATAATATGTGAGCAAGATGGATGTACATGTTTGCATTTTTTAGAAAAAAAAAAACATGTGTGGTTAGTAAGTTTTGGGAAAATAAATGTAGCTGAAACAAGGCCATAAAACTCATACTGAATGGTCCTGAACAAGGCTTTTGAGTAATCACTCTTGTAGGCTAGAATATTTACTTCAAAATGATGTGAAAATGATCATGCTTACTCTTTCACAGAAAACAATATATTGATGTAAATTTTCTAAGACATGTTTTGTGACAGAAAGTCGTATGCGAGGGAGGGATAACGTCCATGAATATTTAGTGATTCACACCTGAGAGACAAAAGGCCGTCCCCTAATGGCCCATCAGTGTGACTGTCACTATGAAGCAAGTAACAAAGAATGTGAGAAGAGTAAAAGAATGGGGGGTTTTGGTCATTTGTATTTTATTTACAACACAATATAATCAAAACATACATAATGATGGTTAAAGATTATTATTGTACTCACTGATCTAACCACAGAGATGTGAACAGACCTTGTGTCATTCCTGTTCAGCAAGTCAAACTAGTAAACCATAGCTGATATTTAAGTGTTTGCTGCTTCTTTCCATGGATTCAAGATAAAAAAAAAAACATAGTCACAGAGCTTATTTTTTACTGAAAATCAGTGAAGAACAACATTTGATGTTGGTACAGCGCTCTCAGAAGTTTGAAGAGACTCAGCAAAAATCAGCAAGATTCATCAGCTGTGCAGGTATCAGATCACTAAAAAACAAAAACAAAATAAACATCTCTGAGCATGTTAATATCAGAAGAATCTGTACATAACGATCTTGTAGTCACAGATTCACGCATACTTTGTACTACGTAAAAAGGACATTTTATATCTGAGAAACAAATCGTGGTTTAGCACCTTATAAAACTATTTGGGAACAGAGTATTAATAATAAACATGATCTAGACATACGTCGACTCGTAGCATTCATCATGTTACAGTGTACACTCATATTACTTTTATATCGTAATTTGTTTTATATTATATAGAACATGAAACTTCATCGCGTCGTAAGAAATTTAGATGCAATGAACTTCCTATCATTTTCAAAATGTTTCACTCGATTTCAAACATTTTAGCCAGGAATCATAGTTTGGGAAAAACCAAGCTAGTAAATGTGCTCAAGCTTATGTCAAAATAACCCGTTAACTAATGCAAAAAGACGCATTACTTACTCGTCAAACTGATCTCTTCCTCTGCATCAGCCGTGCGTCGCGTTGTGTTCTTCATCTGAGGTGAATTCTGGGTGATTCCTCTCAGCGTGTCTTCTGTTTCTGAAGGTAAACTCTGTTATTCCTCTCAGCGCGTCTTCTTCCAGAAACGAACAGTAGCCGAGATAAACTTGAATCGTCAAGCTTTTTTTATGATGATGTGGGCTCTAACAGGCGGTGCCTCGCACGTGGCTATTTATCATATCAAAAGCAAAAGCAGCTCGTGGGCGTGATCACATTAAAAATAATTAGCTCTGAGGGAAAAAAACATGCATCACGTTGGTTTCATACGGATTACTTTTGCACAGAATATTTGTTTTTGATAAGACTTGATTTATTTAAAAGTAAAGATATCAAGCTTTCTATAGATATATCTCTCCTGTCTGTGTGCCGAGTATTCACTGAGTTTAGGTTCATTTTATTGACGCATTTCTAAAAGCCGTTCGCGGAGACAGTGAAGACTGAGAAAGCACCCTGTTTATTTTCTTTAATTTAAAGCAGCACACAGTTCAGTTTTTATTGTGAGTGTGCACAAATAAAAGTATACACTTAATGGTTTCTAATGATCTATAACACTTATTTGTGTGAGTATTTTTAGTGTCTTTCGCACTTATCTTAAAAAACGTGAGCTGATCACGCCGGCGTGATCGTCGACCCCAGGGAGTTAAAGACTTTGATCCTCTTTGCCTGAGATCCAACCCCACGAATGTTCCAAGTCAGAAAGGTAAGTGGTGCCATGTTGTGATCGTATAGTTATGAAAATGTATGATGACAAGATGGACAAGTGTGTGTATGAGGGAGTGTGCAGGTGTGTATAGGACTTAAAGAGGAGAGGGGGAAATGGAGGGCGAGGGATAGGTATGTAACATGGTATGTGTATGAGTTGTATAGGATAGGGGGTGGGGTAGATACAATGAATGAATCTGGTTCTGGAGTGTCGTCATTAAAAACAAGGATCACAATTTGAATTCAGCCTACAAACATAATGAACAAAAACAGACAGGACATACAAGCCAACATGTATAGACAAAACACAATGAACATTAAGCATTAAGAGAAAAAAAGAGAATGAGTGGACAGGGGGGGAGAGAGGGAGACAGACATAGGAAGAGAGAGGGGAGTGGTCAAATTCAAAGCATCAGGACCAGTACTGCAAGTTAGAGGGGAGGGGGAGGGTGACAAAATTACAATCAAGATGAATATTGGCATGGGGTATGAACTGCTATAGCCAGGTGGTGATATTTTGGGGTTGCGGTAGAGTGTTCCATTGACATATAGTTTATCGACTGACAGTGTGGCTCGATTGCCCTCTTGCCCATAATGAAACAACTCAGGCAAGAGGGCCTTGCAGTACTGGTCCTGATGCTTTGAATTTGACCACTCCCCTCTCTCTTCCTATGTCTGTCTCCCTCTCTCCCCCCTGTCCACTCATTCTCTTTTTTTCTCTTAATGCTTAATGTTCATTGTGTTTTGTCTATATCTCTTCTTCTTTCCTGTATTTCTTGTGGGAATTGGTCGTTTAGTCCGAATGATGTGCCTTTCAGTTCCTTTCCTTTGTGTTTAATGAGTTCTTTATGCTTGTAGTGCTTGAATTTGGCAATTATTGGAGGTTGGTTTTTTATTGTCTTTGGAAGTGAGACGGTGTACTCGGTGGAAGGTAATCCTGTTAACTGTCTCTGGCAGAATTTTCAGGGATGACTGCATGAATTCTTTAACTGCTTTCTCCGGGTCGTCAGGTGTAGATGTTGGTAGAGAGATTCCTGAAAAAATGAGGTTATCGCGCATGCTGCAGCATTGGAGGTCTAGTATTTTTTCTTTCATAATTCGGTTTTCGCTGGTGAGATGATTAACCTGGTTGGATAAGTTTGTGACAGTTTCTTTTAGCTCACGGTTTTCTAATGCGAGTGTGTCGATCTGTGATTGAGAAAATTCGAGGCTGGCTTTTAAATCCTTAATGTCTGCATGAAGATGTTCCAGTATAGCGAGTTTGCTGTTTATGGATTGTAGTAAACTGACCTTGATAGTTGTGGCTGTAGAAGAAGCGAAAGCAGGGGATGTTTCTGGTTCAGTCTCGGTTGAGCTGTCGCGGGTTCGTTTCTTGCTGGGTTCAGATGATATAGTGTCCAGAATGAAGAGGTGGCCGTCGGAAAAAGTAAAACAAATATTGCCCGGTTCTTGTTGAGAGTTGTTGAGAGGTAATAACCTGTTTAAGCAGAGGAAAAATATATATATATATATATTCCTGTTTACAAATGGTATTCAGTGCGCTGCCATGTTGGATCTCACCCAAAGTCTCGCGACAGTTTCAGTGCATCATCATCACCCCCCCTAGCCGGGTTCCCTTTAATAGAAGACCATCGTGAACTGTGAGAACTGCTCTTTCAGGCCAGAATTTCCTCACCTCTCCTGTTATGTGGCTGAGGTCTGGCCATCCTTCCTGGCATCGTTTCATCACCTCAGCACAGGTGGGGTCCATTTTTAGCCGTTCTCTTAGTTCAGCCATATAGTTAGGACTGGAAGGCATGCAACCTATAACAGTCTCTACATAGATGTTTGTGTCTTCCATCAAGTTAGCATCAGAATTGTGTTCTCCCAGGCTGTGTGTTACTGGTGAACGAGACAATGTGTCAGCTGTCACCAATGTTTTGCCAGATGTATGTGTGATGGTGTAACTGTACCTCATCAACCTCATGCGGAATCTCTGAATTCTCGGAGGAAGTTCTGCTAGCTCTTGGATACTCAGCAAGCTCACCAGGGGTTTGTGGTCTGTCTCCAGATGGAAGTGATGTCCTATGAGGAAGTCTTTAAACCTTTCACATCCCCAGGTCAGACCCAAGGCCTCTTTTTCCACCTGGGCATACCGTTGTTCCGTGGGGGTAAGTGAACGTGATGCGTAAACCACTGGTTTCCATTGCTCCTCCTCCTTCTGTAGAAGAACCGCACCCAGGCCGTATGATGATGTGTCAGCGGACAGTTTCAGTTCTTTGTTTGGGTTGTACAAAGCCAGCACAGGGGTGGATGAGAGCTCCCGTTTAAGTTCACTGAAGGCCTCTTGCTGGGCTTTACCCCAGCCCCAGTGGTTTCGTTTTGACAGAAGGTCCCTCAGTGGCCTGTCCTTCTCTGCAAGGCATGGTATGAATTTACCTAATTGGTTTACCATACCCAGGAAGCTGAGAACTTCACTGACGGTGCCTGGTTCTTTCATCTGCAGCACCGCTCTAGTCTTGTCCGGATCAGGTCTCACCCCACTCTCTGCGATTATATGACCCAGAAACTTGACCTCCTGTCTGCCCAACTCACATTTCTCCAAGTTGAAGGTGATGCCAGCTTTTTCAATTCTGGCTAAAACTGTGTGAAGTCTCTCGTCATGCTGAGCCTGTGACTCACCCCAGATGAGCACGTCGTGACCATCGACATGCATCTCTGAAAATGCTCTGGGGCTGAAGCGGAGCCTGTTGAAAAAAAATCTTCCAAATGGGGTTATGAATGTTGTATATTTGGCTGATTGGTTCGACAGTGGAATCTGCCAGAACCCCATGTATCCAATTTACTGAAAACTTTGGCCCCGCCCAGCAGTCCGAGAGACTGCTTTACCGAAGGCAAAATGTACTTCTCCCTACATACAGCCTCATTCAGCTTGGTGAGGTCAACGTATATACGTACCGCCCCATTCTTCTTCAGCACAGGTACCATGCCGGAGCACCAGTCGGTTGGCTCCTCAACCTTTGTTATGACTCCAAGCTGCTCCATGCGCTCTAACTCCTTTTTAACCTTTCCCAACAAGGGAAGTGGAACTCTCCTAGGGGTTGCCAAGGAGAATGGAGTTACGTTCGGCTTGAGCTTGATGGTGTAGGGCTGGCGTACCATACCAAGGCCTTGACATAACTTTGGGTACATTGTTTTCAGCATGCTCGCATCCACACTGTCGAGCCGAGCTACCAGATTGAGCTTTAAAATTGCTGGCCGACCTAGAAGTGCTGTGTGCAGATCTTTAACCACATACACATTTTCTTGCACAGTGAGCTCCCCCTTCCTAAGGGACTCATGCGACATCCCAATTACAGAGAGTGGACTGCCACCCGGCCCAAGTAATGGCTTGTCTGCATTTTCTAGAGTGAATGCCCCTTTCGTTATCTCTCTGAATGTAGACTCTGGGATGACCGTAATGTCAGCGCCAGTGTCGATTTTAAACTTTACTTTATGGTGTCTAATAAACAGCTCCACAGCCCAAGCATCCTGGTTTGCCTCTACTGTGCCTAAAAACCAGGGCTCTGATGATTCATTGCACCCCTCTGCTTCAATAGCATGCACTGTTTTGGCAGTTTTACACATCTTGCTGTAGTGTCCTTTTTTCCCGCATGTGTGGCAAGAAACATCTTTAGCTGGACACTGCCATTTCCCATGCCCCGGTGTTTTTCCACATCTTTGACAGGGCCTTTTATCATTTTTGTTCAGGGATGAGGTTGATGCATGCTTAGGAAAAGTGCTCTTTTTGAATTTTGACGGGCTCCGCTTGGCTGTCGTTTTGTCTGTTTTTGCAGCCACCGCATCAATTTCAGCTCCACTTCTTGGCTCACCTCTTAAGTCAGTCTGCTGTTTTTTAACGACTTCTGATTGTCGTGTCATATTAATAGCTTTTTCGAGAGTGAGGTCTCTGTCCAGCTGCATCCGCTCAGATAATGTACCAGGGTTGGGGTCAATTCAGGAATGAACTCAACAATTCCAATTCAAAGAAGGAAATGGAATTGGAATTGGAATTCAACAACAATTACAGGAAACAGAGTTGGAATTGAATTGGAATTACAGGAAGCGGAATTCAATTCAGGGAAATTCCACTGAATTCCGTTTATTGCTGTTTCTGAGCATTTATTTGTGATTGCATTTAGAGACATACATTTGAACTTTATTTATAATGCTTTACAAATACCAAGTAATGTATGAAATAGAGTTGATCAAATGCAAGTAAATAAAAATGAGAACTGTACATTATGAATTAATAATTGAATGACAGTGGTGCTGAGTTTCTGGATGTACTATACATTCAATATATGATTACCACATAATATATGTCTCAACTCACGAAAAAAAATGAGTCATGTTCATTCATGTATTTCATTCACTTTTTATTGCATCGAATTATCATCATTTCCTGAAAATTGTCATCGCTAAGATTGCATCTCTTAGGCCTAAATATCTCAAGTGAAATTTAGTGGAATTTATTTGATTTCAATTCTGTTTCCTGACATTCCAATTCAATTCCAATTCCATTTCCTGTCAGCTGCATGCAATTCCAATTCCAATTCCATTCCAGGAAGTGAATTGGAATTTACCATTCATTCTCAATTCAATTCATGAATGGCCCCAACCCTGTAATGTACTGTCTCTTAGACCAACTACAAGTCTATCTCTGAGCAGTTCATCGTGAAGAGCACCATAGCTACAGTTTTCTGCTAGAGCATACAGGGCTGTTATGAAATTATCAACTGGTTCATTTGGCTGCTGCACTCTTTGATTGAATCTCGCTCGTTCATAGATTATGTTCCCCTTCAGTCGTTTCACTACGACGTTACATATGGGAACTCGCTTGAGTGACCAATCACCTCTGAGCTTTATAGAAAAGGCCAATGAAAATTGGCGAGTGGAATTTGCATGCAACGCCACTCCCCCGTACATACGGGTATATAAGATGGCGGCGTGCATCCACTCATTCAGATTTTCGCTTCGGAGCCTCACCGCTACGAGCTGCTTAGATCTTCACTGAAGAAAACACAGAACTCCTGCAGAGTTACGCTCTCTCCAGCTTCAAGATCCTGCGAGCCGGCTGCCTACAAGGGACGAGCCGGCTTCCTCGCACGCCAGCGAGTTTTTCGACCGCACAGATTGTGCTGCATCCTCCCTGGGCGAACCGGGATCTAAAAGAGCAATTTTCCTTACGGTCGTTGAGAGGCATTTTCCCGGTATGTCTTTCCGACCGTGCGTTTCTGGGTGCGGTAGTTTCCTTACATCTATTGACGGTCACAATCGCTGTCTCTCGTGCCTGGGCTTAGAGCACGCCGAGGCGGCATTTGTGGATGGTTCATGTGTTCATTGCGAGCGCATGTCCATGGCTGTGTTGAGGTCCCGCCTCTCGTTCGCGAGACGGCTCCCCTCATCGTCTTCCTGTGACAGTTCGTCGAGCCGTAAAGGCTTTACAGCTGCTACGGCGAGGCATTTGGGGGACCTCCAGGTGACGGTGCAGAACGTTCCGCCGGGCAAAACCCAGCGGGCTTCCGCTCCACCGCGTAGTCCCGTGGTGATGCCCAAACAGACCGCTCCCCCGCCCAAAAGCGGGCCCAGTGTCTCTTTTGGAGCTCCCCAGGAGGATAAGATGTCTATCTCAGCATCAGAGAGGGAACAGTCGGAGGATGAGGCGGATGTTTCGGCTGGACGGCGCCCCTCCGCGGTCGCTGCCCCGTCCGAGGCAGACGCCGAGCTGTCGGCTATGCTCCTCCGGGCCGCCAAGGGGATCGGGCTGTGGGTGCCTAAGGTGCCTCTGCCCGATCCCTCAAGGCTGAATGATTGGTTCCTGGGGACGGGGTCTGCGGCACCGCCGCGCTCGCCCCCAGTGCCATTCTTCCCGGAGGTTCATGACGAGTTGATCAGGGCGTGGCGGGCCCCCTACTCGGCTCATTCGCGCCCTGTCTCCTCACCCCTCGCTACCCTTGATGGCGGGGCGGCCAAGGGTTACGCGGGGGTCCCTCAGGTCGAGCGTGCGGTTGCGGTGCATTTATGCCTGCAAGACGCCGCCACCTGGCGGGGCCATCCGTGCCTCCCGTCCAAGGCCTGTAGGCTTTCGTCGGCTCTCGCTGGCAGGGCCAAGGCACCCCCCTGCGGCTCCCAAACCTGCTCCGTCTCCGGCTGAAGCCCACGATGCGGCCCTCGCATCCAGACGTCGAGGCCGTCGCAGGGGAGTGGCGCCGCCCGCTGCTCAAGGATCAGCTACAAAGACCCGCAGGTCTGCGAAGCGTCCCTGACACGGGCAGCCCAGAGATGGTGGAAGCTGCTCTTCAGGGGACGACAACATCTGTGCCCCCACTCCCGGGGGAGGGCCGGGACCTTCTGTGCGTTCGGTACCCACCCACTCACAGAAAGAGCAATTTTCCACATCTCTGGGTCAAGTGCCCCGGGATCTGTTCCTTAGCGACGCTATGCCTCCTCGGGTTCCGACCCGGAGCCCACATTCGCCAGTGCGGGAACCTGGGAAGAAGGTAAGCGCTGCCCAGTGCGGCCAGACTTTTCTCCAGGACGTTCATCCTTCTGGGATCAGTCCCCTTCCCCTTCCCGCAGGCTGCCCCACCGCGGTCAACGCTCCGCTGATCCCACTTGCGGTCAGACTGGGGGCCTGGCTAGAGCTCCCCAGCCCTTCCCGGTGGTTGATCCGGACGGTACGTCTCGGCTATGCGATTCAGTTCGCCAGGCGTCTGCCCAAGTTCAGGGGCGTCCTCTTCACTTCTGTCCGCTCGGACACAGATGCCTCTGTCTTGTGTGCGGAGATTGCAGTCTTGCTGGCGAAGAACGCAATTGTTGCGATTTTTAGCTCAAAGGGAAATATATATAAATAATTACAATTAATTATGATTAATTACAATTACTTATATCAGCTGCCAGTAGTAACTGTAGCAGAATCAATTTTCCATCAACTAATCTGTTCGCTCAGCGAACATTCAGTATAATCTTTATATCAACTCTAAGAAATGATATTTTCTTGGCCACAGAAAATAACTTTCTTAAAGTACCATTGCATTAGAGCAAGTAGCTCGAATCGGAATCGTAAAGGGACATTAATTTGCAAGGCAGAATCAGAATCAAAACTCATGTAATTTGTGCACAATAGTTTATTAACGAAGGACTAACACATAACTAATCTAAACAAACAAACATGAAATCACTCATACATGGGGAAGGGTCAGTGAGAAGCAGTTAGAGAGAGAGAAGGAACATGAAGCTATGGAAAAAGTCAGTTAACCACCTGCTGTGAAACCATCAGTGCTGTCTACAGCTTATACTAAACCTCTGTATTGTTTAGTTAAATGTACGATACTTGCATTGCCTTGGTCGTTGAACAAGTGTCCAAATGCAGTCTCTGGTGAAGGTCTTGATGGTTGGAGCAGTGGTGGTTTTGGAATCGTGATCACGTTCTTCTGGGTCCGAAGAGTGATGAACTCCAAAGATGTTCTGACTCGATGGTGACTGGGAGTTTCATCCCATGTGAAAAGTGAAGAAGAACCAAGAGCTGAGAGGGACTCAGCTGAAGTCCTGTGAATGGAAAGACAAGGCCGCAAGGCCTGGCGCGTGCTTAGGGAAGTCCTGAAGAGTTCTAGCTCATCTTCTTAGGTTCTAAAAGAACCACTGACTGACTGAGGCGAGTCATGAAAATGAATTCAGGAGTTGAGTGGAAGTGTCTGGCTCTTAGTGGTCGAGAGCCAGTGTTGGGCCTGTCGGGCCTGCCAGGCACGCCCTGTGCCGGCTCAGGCTCCCCGTGGGTTCCTCCACACGGGCAGCAATCGGTAGATGTTGCAGACGAGTGAAGAGAGGGAAGAAAGGGAAGAAGAACTAGGGAGGCGGTCAACCGTTTGCCTTTAAGCTCTCTGGAGGCTGCGCCTCCAGGAGGTCCATGAACCAATGGTAACTTTCACCTTTGGAGAGAAAGTTTATGACTCTTTGTCCGTGAGCATGGTATTTTGCATATGTAATTCGACTGGGTGTTGATGCAAAAACTACTAGGTTTCTTAAAACACTAATATGTTGCATAGGTATCAACATCTAATTTACACCATCTTTTAGATCATCAACATACGAATTAAAAGAGACCAAACATGACATAGGTGCTTTATACAACTAGTCATCTATCATAACGCATGCATAAAACAGTAGAAAGACAAATAAAAATACAACAGACAAAATTAAAATACAATGCAGTAATACTGTACACAATGACCTGGGCTATGTGTGATAGGAAGGTCAAAGAAAGGTTTGTCTGGGAATGAATAGGAAAGAGTCTATGTCTATAGGCATTGTGTCTTTCCTATGGCAAATGTAGCATGGGCAGATGTGCATTCCTTGAAGCAATAAACCCTCTTATCAGATAGTCACCGTGGCAACTAAGCCCTTTTGGGGTGTTATTTGCTTTGGGGGGGTTGTCTTCAAACTCCAGCATATAGCTGGGTTGTTGGTTTTAAAGATTATTTGTTAAATGTAACAAATAACTGTATGTCTGATTGGTCCAGATGCTACACAATCGAGCCTGTCCCTCCAGCCGAGATGAAGTCGGGGTTCTACAGTCCCTACTTCATCGTGCCCAAGAAGAGCGGTGGGTTATGACCGATCCTAGATCTTCGAGTTTTGAATCGGTCCCTTCTCAGGCTGCCATTCAAAATGCTCACTTCGAAACGCATTCTTTCTTGCGTTCGACACCAGGATTGGTTTGCAGCCATCGACCTGAAGGACGCCTACTTTCACGTCTCGATATTGCCTCGACACAGACCCTTTCTACGGTTTTCCTTCGAGGGTCGAGCGTATCAGTACAAGGTACTCCCATTTGGCCTGTCCCTGTCTCCCCGCGTCTTCGCGGAGGGCGCCCTGACCCCCCCTATGGCGGAAGGGCATCCGCATTCTCAACTATCTCGACGACTGGCTCATCATAGCTCACTCGCGAGATCTGTTGTGCGAACACAGGGTCCTGGTGCTCCGACACCTCAGCCATCTGGGCCTTCGGGTCAACCGAGAGAAGAGCAAACTCTTCCCAGTGCAGAGGATCTCTTTTCTCGGCATGGAGCTGGACTCGGTCAACATGACAGCCTGCCTCACCAACGAGCTCATGCAGTCAGTGCTGAACTGTCTGAAACTATTCAGACACAAGACAGCGGTCCCTCTCAAAACTTTTCAGAGGCTCCTGGGGCATATGGCAGCCACAGCCGCAGTAACACCGCTTGGCCTGCCTCATATGAGACCGCTTCAGCGCTGGCTACACGATCGAGTCCCGAGATGGGCATGGCACCGTGGCACACTCCGGATTGGCGTTTCCCCGCAGTGTCGCCGCCTATTCAGCCCGTGGTCAGACCCTGCCTTCCTACGGGCCGGAGTCTGCTTAGGACAGGTGTCCAGGCATGTTGTGGTCCACACGGATGCCTCCACCACGGGTTGGGGTGCTGTATGCAACGGGCAAGCAGCCTCGGGCTCCTGGACAGGACCTCGACTGCTTTGGCACATCAACTGCCAGGAGTTGCTAGCTGTGCTTCTTGCGCTGCGTCGCTTTCTTCCGATGCTCCGCCACAAGCATGTGCTTGTCCGTACAGACAACACTACGACCGTAGTGTACATCAACCGTCAGGGTGGTCTACGCTCCCGTCGTATGTCGCAACTCGCCCGCCATCTGCTCCTGTGGAGTCAGACGCGGCTGAAATCGCTGCGCGCCGTTCACATACCAGGAGAGCTCAACCGTGCAGCCGATCAGCTTTCACGGCAGCCCATCCATCCTGGAGAATGGCGACTCCACCCCCAGACAGTCCAGCTGATTTGGAGTCGATTCGACGAGGCCCAGATTAAGGGCCGAGCTTAAATTTCTGTCGCTTAAGAGGGTTGGGGACCTACAAGCCTTCTCTGTCAATGAAGCGTGCCTGGAGTTCGGGCCGGCTGATTCTCATGTTGTTCTGAGACCCCGGCCCGGCTATGTGCCCAAGGTTCCCACCACACCCTTTCGGGATCAGGTGGTGAACCTGCAAGCGCTGCCCCCGGAGGAGGCAGACCCGGCCATAGCGTTGCTATGTCCCGTTCGAGCTTTGCGAATATACGTGGACCGCACCCGGAGCTTCAGACGCTCCGAGCAGCTCTTTATTTGCTTTGGAGGACAGCAGAAAGGAAATGCTGTCTCCAAGCAGAGGTTGGCCCATTGGGTGGTAGATGCCATCTCCCTGGCGTATGAAGGCCAGGGGGAGCCGTGCCCCCTAGGAGTTCGAGCTCACTCCACCCGGAGTGTTGCCTCCTCCTATGCGTTGGCACACGGCGCCTCGCTAGCAGATATCTGCAGAGCTGCGGGCTGGGTGACACCTAACACCTTCGCAAGATTTTATAATCTCCGCGTCGAGCCCGTGTCCTCCCGTGTGTTAAGGTGAATATCAGGTAATGTGCGGGAGGCCGGTAGGTGTCAGCTTGCTGCGCCATTCCCACGGGATCCGTGCGCTATTTTTCCAGAATGTTCCCTCCGGTGAACCCTGGGTCCTCCATGCCCCGCAGTCAGGACTAGAGGCGGAGTAGTCCACGACGGTGCTCCGACTGGGTCTCCTTCGCCCAGAAGGTTGTGGCAACATGTCTCAGTATTTTTTTCCACAGTCAGCCAGTAGGCTGTGTTTTCCCCCATATATCTATAACTAGAATAGATATATCCAATTTCTTATCCCACATGCCTAAACCACATGTGCTCTCCCGCCCCCCAACCCATGCTTCAGTACAACTGGCACCCCTGCGGGGCCCCCTCTATTGGCCCCCAGGGTGTTGGGAAGGTTACGTATTGACTCCACTGTCTAACACATCCGCCTGTCAGCACTTGGTCTCTTGCGTAACGCGGCCTTAGGGTTGTGGCCTTTTCCATGGGTCTGTTCCCATATGTAACGTCGTAGTGAAACGACTGAAGAGGAACGTCTAGGTTAGGTACGTAACCCTCGTTCCCTGAAGGAGGGAATGGAGACGTTACATCCCCTGCCACAACCCTAGGCTGCGCTACGCCGGGCTGCGGCTCGGCTCCTCAGCAAAAAAACCTGAATGAGTGGATGCACGCCGCCATCTTATATACCCGTATGTACGGGGGAGTGGCGTTGCATGCAAATTCCACTCGCCAATTTTCATTGGCTTTTTCTATAAAGCTCAGAGGTGATTGGTCACTCAAGCGAGTTCCCATATGTAACGTCTCCGTTCCCTCCTTCAGGGAACGAGGGTTACATACGTAACCTAGACGTTCTTTTTGGGCACGAAAAATCTGTTGAATGTCTCTTTAACTGTTTCGTACTCCTGCCGCTGCACTTTGGATAAAGGCTGCCCTCTTAACACATCATCTGCCTTGTCTCCCATGCAGTATATTAATGTGTTTACCTGATTCGCCTGCGAGCTGACATGTAAATTACTGGCTAGTCGAAATCTTTCAAACCGCCGTATCCATTTCTCCCACTCTTGAGGCTTTGAGAAATTAAACGGCTCCGGAAGCTGAATCCTGAAGGTGGTGCTCGGAGGCACGCTTACATTCGGCTGGCGCTGTTGCTGCGCGGCCGCGGGACCCACGTCGTCCTCGCTCATTCTGCTCGCTTAACTGCTGCCGACTTTTTTTGTTTTGTCCTTTCTGCTCTCTCCATCGCCCCTCTAGTAATGCTTTACTTCTGACACCATGTCACGTTATTCAACAAAAAAAAGAAGAGACATGGTTTGCGTGTTAACTCAGCTGCTCAACTTTTATTTTCTCCTCCTCACATCCAGTTCTTTCCTGTTATCTCCTCCTCTCCTCCCAGCCCCCAACTCTCTTAAAGAGCCCCATATCTAACACAGAATAAACACAAAACAATCACACCACATTACTTCATTTACATTATGTATTTTATAAGATAATATTACTTAATGATGATATTTATATGATGTGCGCCCTAAATGATCCTAAATTTTCTCACAGATATTAATTGCTATGCAGTGCTGACGTGGAGGTCGTTTTTAACAGGAAAACACTTGAAGTAACTGTTTTATCCAATTTAAAATTTGTGTTTTATAACGTCATATGGATTTACAGTGATATTTATGTGCTGTGCTCTCCTGAACTTTTTCTCAGAGACATATTTTATTTCAATCACAATGTGGAGCAGATGGGAAAGTTGGTTTTAATCAAGAAAAATGCCAAAAGTAAGTGTTTTACTTCATTTACATTATGTGTAATATAACTTCATGATGATATTAATATGCTGTGTGCACCTAAACATTTCTCATAGATCTAAATTGCTATGCAGTGCTGAAGTGGAGGTTGCTTTTAAAAGGAAAACACTAGAAGTAAGTGTTTTATCTCATTTTAAATATGTATTTAAGTAAGTGTTTTACTTCATTTACATTATGTATTTTATAAAATATTACTTTATCATGACATTTATACATTCCGCATGACATCTGCTTGCTTTAATGGGCGCGCACACTGAACATTCAAGTCTGGAGTGGAAGGATTTACCATGGAAATGGGGCGGAAACTCAACTGTCGAGCAGCAAAACACGTCTCCCACTGTTGATTTCACAAATTTCAGGTAAGTTTAGTCTCTAATGTTACACAAATAGTACATACATGTGTTCCTGACACTTTCTTTCATGTAAATGACACACTTCTATCGTATTGTGTCGTATGTTGTATGCATTTTGCTCACTGTGTTAAAACTGGTATGATGCCATTCATAACTAATAGAACTTTTCTATTTCAGAGACTGAAAATCATCAATAAAAGGTAATGATAACTTATTTTAAGAATATAGTAAGACTAACAAGAATAAATAAAAATGCATCTGTGACTTCATATTGCTTATTATTTTTCAGTGGATTGATAGCTCCAACACCAATTAAGCAGACCTGAGCAGCTGATCAAGGATCACCAGAAACTCTGCAGAACTTTGGTCCTCAATGCCCAGGACTGGAAACCAGAGTTGTAAGTCATCAATCTAGCAGTCATCCTGCCTCTCTGAATTGTCATGTTTAGAACATATTGCAGGAGATCTCAACTTTGTCTCTCGAGGTCCACTTACATGCAGCGTTTTGCTCCAACCTAGTCCAATGCGCCTGAACAAACTAATCAAGGTCTTCAGTTTAACTGAATAACTTTATAACTTTATAAATTTAGCTAAACTATGGGTATGTATCTCTCAGGTCCCTTGATCATTAGTCAGTGGTTAAAGGAGAACTACACTTCCAGAACAACAATTTACAAATAATGTACTCACCCCCTTGTCATCCAAGATGTTCATGTCTCTCTTTCTTTAGTTGTTAAGTTTTTTGAGGAAAACATTTCAGCATTTTTCTCCATATAATGGACTGATATGGTGACCCGATTTTGAACTTCCAAAATGCAGTTTAAATATGGCTTCAAACGATCCCAAATGCGGTTGTAAACGATCCCAGCCAAGGAAGAAGGGTCTTATCTAGCATAACGATCTGTTATTTTAATAAAAACAATACAATTTATATACTTTTTAATTTCTAATGCTCGTCTTGTCTTGCTCATTTTGTGTTTTGGTCTGGTTCATGACAGTTAGGGTATGTTGAAAAACTCCCATCTCATGTTCTCCCTCAACTTCAAAATCGCCCAATATCGCTGTTTTACCTTTTTTGTTAAGGGTGTTTGATCTTCTTTGCATGTTCACTTTGCAAATACTGGGTCGGTACTTCTGCAGCGATGTAGGATGATTTCATAATTATTTTTCAAGTTGAGGGAGAAAATACGATTGGAGTTTTTCGACATACCCTAACTGTCTTAAACCAGAATACACAGAGTTCAGGGAGAGAAAGGCAAGACAAATGTTTGAGATTAAAAAGTATTTTAAATTGTATTCTTTTAATGAAAATAACCGATTGGTTCGCTAGATAAGACCCTTCTTCCTCGGCTGGAATCATTTACAACCGCATTTGGGATCGTTTGAAGCCGCATTTAAACTGCATTATGGAGTTTAAAAATCGGGGCACCATACCAGTCCATTATATGAAGAAAAATGCTGAAATGTTTTCCTCAAAAAACATAACGACTGAAGAAAGAAAGACATGAACATCTTGGATGACAAGGGGGTGAGTACATTATCTGTGAATCTTTGTTTTGGAAGTGGACTTCTCCTTTAAGGGATGCCTTAATCACAAAATTTTTACTGTGCACTGAAATGTGTGTAGTAACCTACTGTCCTTGTTAATGTCTGAATTTGTGAACACAATTTATCAGTTCACAACCTAGCAAACTATTAAGGTGATTGAGATGCACCCTCTGTATGGCAGTGGACTTTGAGGGCCAGAGCTGAGAAGAACCCCTGACATACTAATTAGTTAATAATCACTCATGAAGAATGAGTACACTTTAATTTGAACAGAAATATGCAATATTTGTCTCCTATTCAGTGATGTTATTTTCTATTCCCTTTTGTTTGTGTGTCAATCACAGCTAAATAAAACCAAAGGCCATTCAGCCACAGGTCACTGCATCTTTTGCTGTGTAAGTCTTTTTTTTTATGTCAAACACATTCTCAGTATTTATATATGTTTCGGCTTTTATAAACATTTTAGGGATCACTGTTTCAGTACAGTTCTTATGTACTGTCCATTAAACATTTCAGCAGCTGATTTTTTTTTTAGTACTTGCATAGTAATTTTAATTGTACCATATTTGCGATGCATATGTAGGAAGTGACATAAAACTGTGTTGAAAATTCTAGAAAATTGTTCTCATGCTGTAAGTCAGTTCCCACTCTTTTGTATATTTGTTTGTTTGTTTTTAACATTTACATTTTGGTGCTTGTTCTATTTCTCATTTTAGATGCTGGAGAAAAAGCAGCGAGGCTAAAGCATTTAAAGTGGAAACTTTTGTCGTGGTTCAAAAATCCAGGATTGGGATGGTGGAAGGAGCAGAAGAAGCAGAAGATCAGAGATCAGGCAGAGATCTACTGATGCCCCTGAGGGAACCGTTTAACTAATGTGTTAGTTAAACCCAAAATTTTCAGCACTCACCTTCATGTCTTTCCAAACCTGTAAAACCTTTGTTCATCTTTGAAACATAAATGTAGATCTTTTTTTAATGAAATCTGAGAAATTTATGTCCCTCTATTTCATGGTTTATGCAACTACCACTTCTGAACCTCAGAAAGGTAGTAAAGACAGCATTAAAGTAATCTATGTGACTCCAGTTGTTTAACCTTAATTTTATTAAATGATGTGAATGGCACAAAAAACATTGCATTTTTATTACACATAAAAAAAAGGTGCTTTTGTGAAAATGCGTTGGAGATACCTGATTTATGAATAAAGATGCAATTTTGTTGTTGTTGCTGTTTTTTGCATACACAAGACATCTGTTAAAAAATCTTTATTTGCATTCTGCACAAAAGTTTCTTATGGGTTTGGAGTGACATGAGAGTAGGTAATTAATGGCAAAATTTGCATTTTTTGGGTGAAATATGTTCTAATGTGGTTAGAATTGGTCATTGTCCTGTTTTATAAACATTTTCAGTATTTCAAAGATTATTGTTTTGAAAAATCAGTTTCAAATAAATACTGCTCCTTTGAAAGTTCTATTTGAAAAATACTGAAAATATGTTGGGAAAAATATTGGGCAGCACAACTGTTTTCCACATTGATAATAATCAGAAATGTTTCTTGAGCAGCAAATCATATTAAAAATGTTTTCTGAAGCGTCATGTGACACTGAATACTGGAGTAATTATGATGAAAATGTAGTTCACATGAATAAATTACCTTTCACAATGTATTCATATAGAAAACATATAGTTATATTTTATAATTTTACTGTTTTTACGGTATGTTTAATCAAACGCAGGCTTAATTTGTGATCAGGAAAGTGTTTTTTACTTGAAAGATGTATTTAATGTGTCAATAAATGTTTTAGTACTCTTTTGTGAATTGTCTTATTTTGAATATGAGATAAATATAATCTTGAATTTACGGTTGAAATTCGGCCTGAAAAAGACATCTTTTTAACTTTCACTTTACAGCCACATTTAGACGTAATTTGGACGTCTCTTTATAGACGTCTTTTCGTCTTTCACTTTTCAACCAAATTTTCACGTTGTTTAGACGTCTGGCATTGTCGTCTTTTCGACGAGTTTTTGCTCGGTGGGTATTGATAAACATGGTCTAAACATACACTCGTAAACACTCATATTACATCCTATTGTTATACGATAAGTAAATAACTAAATGCTATGATCTTTAAGTCATAAACATAAGCATGTTTTGTATTATACAATACAAAACATTTTATATCGGGAAAACTATATTATTATTGTTAAGCGTAAGTGTAAACACTATTACCTTTATATCGCATTGTTTTCTATTGTATAGAACGTTAAAAAACATCCTGACCTAGTGAGACATTTTGATGCAATGAAATGAGCTTCATAATGTTTCACTTGCAGTAGTCATGAATTATAGTTTGAAAAAAAGTCTAACTAGTAAAATGTGTACAATTTCTATCTCAGTAACACAGTAAGAACTAACGCAAGCAGGCTAATAAAAGAAAGACTTACTCATGTAAATATCTCCTCTGATGGATCGCGCCATGTGTCACATCGTGTTCTTCCTCTGAATTCTTATTCCTCACAGCTCATATTTTCCAGAAAGGACAAGTAGCCCAGATGAACTTGGGGGAAAAGGCTTTGTTTACGGTGATGAGGGTGCGCTCTCACCTGGCGATTATACTATGAAAAGCCAAGGCAGCTTGTGGGCGTGATCTAATTAAAAATAATGAAGCAGACGGGAGAGACTGGACATTGTGTTGGTTTCATACGGATTACTTGATCAGAGAATATTTGATTTTAGCAAGACGGGCTTCATCTAAAAGTAAAAATATCAAGCTTTCTATAAATATATCTCTCTTATGTGTGTTTCACGTATTCGCTGAGTTTTAGTTTATTTTAATGACACATTTCAAAAAGATACGTGTGGAGACACTGCTGAATGCGCACCCTGTTTATTTTCTTTATTTTGCAAAAGCATAATTTTTTGTTGGTATTGTGAGTGTACACAAATAAAAGTAGACCTTTAAATTATGTATTACTCTTATATGTACGATCAAAAATGAGCGAGCATTTTAGGTTCTTTTTGCTCCCCAAATCCGCTCGCAATTTAACATCTTCAGTATGTTGGCATCATGTTGACAAAGTTTGGTGTAAATTCAATTTTTTTTTTGTAGAAGAAGTATTCATTTCATAGCTATATTTTTCCAAAAATCCACATTCAAATCAAAATAACAGACTTCCTGTTGGTCGCAGCTAATGGGTGTAAATTAGAAAGTTGCCTGGCTTGATGAGACCAATATACATATCGAGGTGTCTGTAGCTAAAACTAACACCCCCACTTTTGACAACAGGTGGCGCTATAGAGTGCCTCCTCCATGCCCATTTATGAGCTTTTGCCAGTGTTAAACTATTATTAATACTGATTTGTGTGTTGATGTTGTGTGCCATGGCAACAGCATTTAATGAATCAACTAACCCTTTATAGATTCTCATCGGCCGTGTTTTTAAATTATTCTGATGAAGTTTTAAGCAAATCAAGTAAAATTAGGATGCTGAATTTAAAGCATTTTGAAAATGACATATTTCCTGCTGCCAGTTGGTGGCGCTATAATTTTGACTCATGATAGTTTGGTGGTCGTCGGAATAAAGGAGGAGTATTTCAAATTCCAGAGCATGTGCTTTTTAAACAGCCCTGAATAGCTCACTTCCTGTTGGGATTAGCTAATGACATAGATTGCGAGAGTTGTTCGGCTCAGTGAGATCTATATGTCTACCAAGTTTCATATGTATATGTGCAAGTATGTGTAGGATATACATCAAGATTTCTGACTGTGTTCCAGGGGACACCATAGAGCCCCTGTGCCACACCTGGGTCCCAGTCTCTGCGGCGTCCTGATGGCCGCAGATTCCAACGTGTGTGCCAATTTAAAAAAACAGTAGATATGGCTGCAAGCAGCGATGATGGGCCCTCGCACCAGTGCAATTGCCATGCTGGTACCATTTGGAAAACTGTGCTCAGCGGGCAAAATCACACAGATATAAATGTATGGACCTCTCTCTCCCTGTCTGACTCTCTCTCTCTTCTCCCCCCCCCATCCCCCTCCCCCCCCTCCTCCCCCTCCCTACACTCACCCTAACACTCAACACACACACAGTCAGAGTGAGATCAGATTTCTAAGTTTTTTTTTAAATTTTCATTTATTCATAGACCTTTGGATTTTGGTGAATCTCAGCATATTTCCACAGAATGAGTAGTTGTCTCTATGAAAATTGTTTTGAAGTGTTTGGGATGCTGCACTTTAAAGATACACATAAAAAAAATTACGGAAAATTACGGTTATCTTTTTTCCTGCTACTTTAATAAATCACCACGTCAAAACCATTCAGGATATCCCAAATACATTTGCAGTTTAGCAACTTTCGTTTTTGGCATCATATTGACAAAGTTTGGTGTGAATTCCATGATTTTTGAAAGACTAGTATACATTAATTCACAGCTATATTTTTCCAAAAATCCACATTTAAAATCCTGTTGGTCGCAGCTAATGAGTGTAAATTAGAAAATTGTTTGGCTTGATGAGAACAATATATGTACCGGGTTTGGTGTCTGTAGCTAAAACTAACCCATCCCCCCCCTACTTTTGACAAAAGGTGGCGCTATAGAGCTTCTCCTCCATTAATACCATTAATACCATTAATACCATTTATGAGCTTGTCTAACTACCATTAATACTGATGTGTGTGTTGAGTTTCATGAAATTCCAAGTACATTAAGTGCCCTAAAAACACAGGAAACAAATGTTAAAGTTTGAAATGTTGCCATGGCAACAGCATTTAAAGTATCAATGACCCGTTTACAGATTGTCATCAGCGTGTTTTGACATTATTCTGAAGCAAATCGAGTAAAATTAAGATGCTGAATTTAAAGCATTTTGAAAATAACACATTTCCTGCTGCCAGGTGGTGGTGCTATAACTTTGACTCCTAATAGTCACATCTATGTGATCGCCATCATACAATGAACAAACTTTCTGTTTCTCATTTCTCACCTGATGAGGTCTATGTGTATGAATTTAGGTAGCTGTAGGTCAACCGGTGTGCGCTACAGAGCCCCTCAAAAGTCACCATTTTTAAGGCTTTAATTAATCAAGTCAGTTCCCTGTAGTAACCCTGTTGTAATTAGGTCAAATTTAAATGATTCAATTGGGAATTGAATGCAAAGGATTCAGAATTGACTTGATTAATTGATTCAGAATTAATAGTTTACACTTTATTAACTGTTCATCCAGTGAAAAGTTTCACTTAGTCTATCTTACCAATAGTGGATGTTTACATTATTTCCGTGGCCATCGGATTATAATATAAACATAGTATTAGGTTGTTATTGTGAGCTAGGTAGCAAAATCTGGGCACAAGCAGTAACTTTGTCAACATAAGAAACAAGACAATGTTCTTTCAAATGAAACAAGAATTTATTGAACTACTCTAAGATACATGAACTACTAAAATTTACACACACATACACACACACTCACACACACACACATGCATATGGTTCAAGGAATGAGAATTTACAGAGTTTGAATGGAATCCCAACATTTCTTGTATCTGCTACTAGTTCTTAAATTGCAACCTGAGAGAACCACAAAAGCAGTTTACAGATTTGACTTTTAGCTGCTCAAGGAGATTTAGCACTAGTTCAGCAAGAGATTAAGGAGATCTTGTTTTACTTGCGTTCTGGCTGAAGCAGGGTTTTCCTCTGTGGGCTCGTCTTAGGCCGTGTCCACACTAATACATTTTCGTTTGAAAATGCATCTTTTTCTCTTCGTTTTGGCCTTCCGTCCACACTGAGACTGCATTTTTGGGCAACGAAAACGTATCTTTTTGAAAACGCTCTCCAAAGTGAATAAATTTGAAAACGCAGTGTGGACTTTGAAAACGGAGGCTTTCGTAAAAACGATGACACATTTTAGTCATGTGATGCAGTCATGTGACTAATTCAACTAAGATGGCAGACGGCATTGTACAGCAGTTGTTTTGTTTGCTCTCAATTTTGACAGCCTTATTAAAGATTAATATCAGTTTGTACATGCTCCAGATTGCTTTTCTTCAAAGGAGATGGAATGTTTACTCAGCTGTTGTTCAGCGGTGGAATTAGACAACAATTGCGTTTCAGACCGTACATTGAGCGGAGATTTTGGGTGAGACCTGGATGCTGCCGTGCGTGGTCAGATAAATTTGTGTGTGGAACTGTTGTGCCCGAGGAGTGGCGTGAGAACTTTAAAATGTCAAGAGACTCTCTGTATCATCTGAGTGAACTGTTATGACCTTACATTCAAGGCCAGACAACACGATTAAGATGACCGGTGGACGTTGTTACAAAGGTTGCTTGCACGCTGTACTATTAAAGTGATGAAAGCAGACTGCAGAAAATGGTGAACATGTTTGAATTAGCCTGACAAACTGTGTCTAAAATAATCAGAGAAGTGTGCAGGGCTATCACATTTTACCTGGGACCCAAGTATGTTTCACTTCCATTTGCAGAACCAGAGGTACAGACACTTGTCACAAACTTTTATACAACACATGGAATGCCGCAGTGTCTAGGAGCTATTGACTGCACGCATATCGAAATAAAACAACCTTCAGCAAACTCCACTGACTACATTAACAGGAAAAGCAAATTCTCACTAAATGTACAGGCTACCTGTAATTACAAATACACATTCACTGACGTTGTTATTAAGTGGCCTGGTAGCGTTCACGATGCCTGCATATTTGCTAATTCAAACATCAATGCCTACTTGAGAGACGGAAAGATTCCTTCTTGTCCAAAAGTAATCGTGAAGGGAGAAGATCCTGTTCCTGTATTTCTTCTCGGGGACCCGGTGTACCCCCTGCTGCCCTATGTTATGAAAGAGTATGCTAGTGGACGTACTACTACTAAGGAACAGTACTTTGGGTTGTCATTGTGCAAATGCAGAATGGCTCCTTTGGACATTTAAAAGCACGATTTGGAGCATCACGGAAGGCAATGGACATAAATCTGGATGATCTTCCATTTGTCATCAATGCCTGATTTGTTTTGCATAACTTTTGTGAACCTAACAGAGAAATAATTCTAGACCAAACGGTTGCTACAGCTGTCCAGTATGACAGAGACTTCCAGCCATCAACACAGCACCATAATTTCCAAACAGAATGCAATGAAACTGAGGGAAGATGAGTAAGAAATGTGCTTACCAAGTTTTTTGACCCCTGAATGATGCTCTTACGTTCTTTGAAGACCTTTAGATTATTGCATGTACATTTTTCCACCTACTGTTGTTTGCTATTGTTATGTAAATTGACTTAACGAATGAGATAAACAAAATTCAATTTAGTTAACATTATGCTTGTTTGACTAAGCTTGTCTCAGATTGCATTCAGATTGTGACTGTTATGTATTGTCTGAAGTGCTTAGGCTGAAAAGTGTTAATGCAAAAAAAAAAAAAAAAAACATTGTGACAGTCATTACACTCAATAAGTCAGCAAATAACTAGCAAAATCCAGTTTGGATGACATTGAGCTTGTGTGATTAAACTTTACTTTCAGATAGTTTTATGTACAGATTTCTGTGAACATGAAATAACATGTTTATGCTCCTGGAAAGTGTTAATTCAGCCTTGTAACAAACACATTTATCAGAACTGTATAAAGCAATACACTGAATAAATAAATAAACTGTATTTTGTTTATAAACAATCTTCATTTATTGTGTAATTTAGTTTTTGTGAACATCAACATATGCAGCAGAGGAAAAAAAAAAAAAAGCTAATTGTTGACTTGTTACTGCTGAAAAATCCACTCTGTCAAACAGAACAGTGAAAATTAACTCACACCCTTTTAGGCATTGTCAACATGAATTTACCAGAACTGGCTGAA
This sequence comes from Labeo rohita, assembly GCF_022985175.1. NCBI lineage: Eukaryota > Metazoa > Chordata > Actinopteri > Cypriniformes > Cyprinidae > Labeo > Labeo rohita. Next base: position 461,026 of record NW_026129887.1, on the reverse strand, counting down.
ACTAAAAATGTCCAAAAAGTAACTTTTCACTTTTATGTGAACTTTAAATGTCTGTCAGAAAACAAAAACATCCAAAAAATAAATATATAAATAAAAAATGTGGTGGTGGCGGTGGTGCAACAAATGGAGTCTGGGCCATTGATTGTCTCATTAGCAGAAATACCTCTATAATTGAATTTGTAAGTTTTTCAATGTTTGATGTCAGTCTGCCAATGTTCTCAGAAAACTTCTGTTTGCAGCCTCCATTCTCTCAAATGTCTGCCTCCTCAGCTTGAGATCTTCCTGTGCAAGTGTAAAGAGCTGTCCTTCATTTGATAACTTTTGTTTAAGCCTCTCTTGCCTGTATGATGAAAGCGTTGCGTTCAGCCTGTCACATCTGTGTTGAGTCTCTGTAGACATCCCATCTGTGTCAGAGTCCTGACTTGCTGTAGCAGGAGATGGAGCAGAACTACAGGGCGAAGGAGAAGTGCTATTGTGACAGACTGACGGTGGATAACTGTCAACTGTGGTGCTGCTGCGGTTGTTTATGTCGCTTGTTTCGATGCCACAATTAATGGTGGTGACGGCCATGAACCACCCCAGATCTGTTCGCAGTTTAAAGTACAGGAGTACTACTCTTCCATGCCTGCTTCTCTTTCCGGAGTCTACCGCGTGTCTGTACTTAAGCCTTATAGCCTTTAATTTTGTTAATTTGTTATTATGAGTTTTGTGAGGTCGTCCTTACTGTGGGGGTAAGCAATGTCATCTGCAGGATACTGTTTGTATTTGCTGTCACAGAGCTTGGTGAGTTTTATGTCTGTTTCCACTAGATGGCGCTTGTGCACGTAGACACTCGCTTATTGCGGTAACTTTTTATTAGTATAATTTGTATAATTTTATATTCGGATTATTTTATAATGTTTACTGTGATTTCCATACTCAATTGTCATTTATTTGAGCAAGACTGATTCTTTCTAAGTGTTTTTGGTTTGTTTTATTTTATTCCCATCTTGCCCTTATATGGCACTTCCTGTTTTTGTCATCTGCATGAAGAGATGGAACGATCTCATTGTCTAAAGATTTAAGGTGTTTCTCTTTACATTTATAACCCATCCGATCAAGAAACTTCAAGACATACCCCCCTCTTAGCGCACAAGCAGGCAAAAGTGGTATGTGAATGTATTTTTTGTTAATTTACGAGTTTAAAGTCATATGCGTGTTTTCCGTGTAATTGAATGTGTGACTGATGTTTGTTATATATTCATACTGTTTGTTCAGTTCTACGGTGTTGGTGTTGTAGGCGTTGATGTCCGTGTCGATGTGTGCATTAAACATCTGTAAAAGGAACCTCAGCCTTTGCGTTGTGACTAAGGGTGGCATAGTAAAACACTTTACTGCGTCGGTGAAGGCTACGATCGTCAGATGGTAAAGCTGCACGTGGAAGTCGGCCAGCAAGAAGCAACAGATGTTGGATAAGGGAAGTAGAATGTTTAAAACAACTGCTATTGAATGACTAAAGCAGTAATGACTAAGTATAAAGGCTGAACAAAGCAAGCACTTTTAAGTTTTGAGTGCTTTTAAGAAGCAGCGCAAAGTTTTGTGAACTGTTTCTGAAGTCTCAATTGTGCTGGTATCTCCATCATCCTCATTCCTCAAGCTAAAAGTGGACGTTTCTGTGGATTGTTGGCTTATTAAGAAACTATAAGGACTAAGTAGACAAACAAATGTGTTGTATTATTGAGAAAGACTGAAGCTGAAATTTTCTGTGTTTAAGTTTTTGTATACTTTATAATCCTGAGTATTCACATTTTACAAGCTGTATTCATGCTTCTGCAATTTCACAGTTCTACAGTTTATAATTTACATCATTGAATCACACAAGTCTAAATGAGATTTTAGTCACATGCACTAGAACTATCCCTTTAAATATCACATTATAGTGCAGTACAAAATTAACATAATTTAACATTAACAGATACGAGTGAAAAACCAATATTGCCCATTAAAGAAGCTATCTGTGCAGATCCTGTAGAACAAGAAGTTGATGATGCAGAGCAAGTTATCTCACCACGGCAGGCTGATATAGCTGAGTATGTTGAAGTGGCTGCACAAATACAACAACCACAGGTGGGTGCGGACAATACACAGTTACCAGACATCAGAAGTCGTCAGAGTGTACGCACACTCACCGAAAAAGGTAAAACATTGCAAGATGCTAGACTGAACAATCTGAAAAGAAGCTTCAAACAGAAGTATAGAAGATGGTAGTATCATGTCAATAGTTTGAAAAGAGCTATGAAGAGCAAAGATGATGCAGATTTGATTTTAGAGGTTGTGAGCACCATTAATGCCATTCAGTCTGAGGTTGACCATATTTATGGTAAGAAGTCTCACAAGCCCTGAACCAGACATTCGAAGAAAAAAATGACACTTGTCTTGCCATTACTAGCACTGCAAATGAAAAGGCTCAACGCTTTCTCAACGGAGATCCTGAGAACATACCCTGGCCTGATTCGGATTCAGTGTTTGAAGCCACTGTGTCCAGCATCATCTCAGCAACCTCCAGTAAGTCAAAGTCTGTTTCTAAGATGTCCAGTAGGTCTTCCCATGATTCTTTACAAAATAGACAAAAGGCAGCAGCTGAAGTAGCAGCTACACAAGAGGTGATTAAAATAATGAAGACACAGCATCAATATGAAGAGGAAATCCAGAAACTTGAGGCAGAGGATAAAAGGTTAATGGCTGAGAGAGAAGCTTAAGAAAGGGAAATAGAAGCCGAGAATGCTAGGAAAAGAGCCCAATTCATCTCTGTAAGTAATGTCAGGAAAATAAAGTTGGAACAAAAGAAGAAGCAAGTAGAACGATTGGAAGAACTAAAAAGACATAATGCAGCGCAAGCAAGGCTACAAGTTTATGCTGAAAACATCGATGATGATGAGGGAAAAATGCGTTCTGCTCCTCTTCTTCAACAAAAACAAGAAGACTATCTCTCTCAACCAAGCATTCCTATATCTCTTTCTCAGCCAGTCATGCGTACTCAGGTCACTGCTCCTTTAAATCAACCTTCTTATTCTCCTCAAAGGGTTCCACTCACTCAAGCTCATGTATCTCAGTCAGATGCATTAGCTGCTTTCAATAAAGCCTCTAATGATCTTGTGAGGGCACTCGCTGAAGCTATTACAGCCAATAGGATTCCAATTCCAGAACCTGCTGTTTTCTCAGGAGAACCTCTAAAGTATAATGATTGGAAACTGTCCTTCCAGACGTTAATTGATTGCAAGAACTTGACAGCCCAAGAAAAACTCTTCTTTCTACTGAAGTATGTGAGTGGCACGGCCAAGATAGCTATCAAAGGACATTTCCTGGTTGGAACAGAAGCGGCCTACATAGCTGCCTGGAACATGCTTGAGGATAGGTTGTATCGCAACAAAATACAGTCATGGCACAAGATTGCTACCAAAGATACCAACGATCTCCGGGAATTTGTAGATTTCCTGAGCAGTGTTGAATCAGCCATGCCTTATGTTCAAAGTTTACAAGCTCTGAATGACTGTGTTGAAAATCAAAGGATATCAGCTAAATTGCCAGAGTGGTTGAGTTCACGTTGGAATAGAGCAGTTACCAAGTTCCAAGATGAATACAAAGGATTTCCTGATTTCAAATACTTTGTCGAATTTCTGAATAAGGAAGCCAGAATCGCATGCAATCCTATCACCTCACTGCAAGCAATAAAACCAGTTGAACAAGAGAGATTCAAGCAAACTGATCAGGATTAATCTAAGTTTCAGCGGAATCGCAACTCAAGTGCTAAGACATTTACTATTAGTTCCAGTGAAAGGACTAGCATCACGTGTCTTTTGTAAGAGACATGGCCACACTCTTCATAAGTGTCGCAAGATTATGGAAAGAGCAGTTGAAGAAAGATTGAAGTTTATACAGTCTGAGAAATTGTGCTTTGGCTGTCTTAAGGCTGGTCATAACTCTAAAGGCTGCACCTCTAGGAGTGTGTGTGAAAAATGTGAAATGTATCATCCAACATGCTTACATCAGGATAGGGTAAATAAAGGCCCAAGACAAAGAGCTAGAATCAGTCATGATCAGTCAAGGGCTAATCAAGACTCTGCAGACGGAACAACTGAATCACAGAGGATACAAGAGCCTATGCCTGTGACTTCAAACAGAGTGGTTAGAGAAAGGAATGGCACTTACACTTCCTCTATCGTTCCAGTATATGTTTCAACTATAGCAGAACCAAGGAAAGAGATTTTAGTGTACGCCTTGCTTGATACCCAAAGCGACACCACTTTCATTTTAAAGGACACAGCTGAGACACTGGATGCTAAAAAGGAACCAGTCAAATTCAAGTCAAATTTCCAAGTCAAATTTCTACAATAACTTCCAAGATGAAGGCCGTGTCCAGTCACAAATTGAATAGACTACAAGTAAAAGGCATTAAGTCTGAAGTGAAAATTCAACTTCCAACGACCTATACTAGAGACTATATACCTGCAAATAGATCTCATATACCCACTTGTGAAACTGCAAGGAACTGGCCTCATTTAGAACATCTGACAGATTAAATGGCTCCTGCACTTGATTGTGAAATAGGTTTGTTAATAGGCTATAACTGTCCTCAAGCCTTACTCCCCAGAGATGTTCTTAGAGGTAGTGAAGATCAGCCTTTTGCACAAAGATCTCTGTTAGGCTGGAGTATCATCGGATGCAACCACTGCGATGGTGACTACGAAGATGAAATAGGTGTAAGTCATAGGATTATTATGAAGCAAGTTTTACCAGCTGGCAAACCTTCTCATAAGCTCAAGTCTGAAGTCTGCTTCGGACGCAGGAACAAGGTTAAGGAGATAATCACCCCAGCAGAGATACTGAAGGTTTTTGAGTCAGACTTTGTTGAAAGGAATAATGAGGAAGCTTCTGCATCACAAAAAGACCTACGGTTTTTGACAAAGTTAAATGAAGGCATTAAGCAGCTGCAAGATGGGCACTATGAGATGCCATTGCCCTTTAAAGGGTGAGAGACCGGACTTGCCAAACAATAAGGTGTGTGCAGAGCATCGACTCAGATCCTTAGAGAAGCGTTTAAAGAGGGATGAACAATACTTCAAGGATTACCTAGCTTTCATGAAGGACATAATAGCAAGAGGTGATGCTGAAAAGGTCCCAGAGATGGAGTTAAGCAATCAACCAGCATGGTATATCGTTGTCTTTGATTGCTCGGCAAGGTTTCAGAATACTTCTCTGAATAAGAATCTACTGACTGGGCCCGACCTCACAAATACCCTTGTTGGAGTCTTGTGTTGCTTCCGGAAAGGGCAGATAGCCATCATGTGTGATGTGGAGTGTATGTTCCATCAGTTTTATGTTGCCCCAACATGTTGCACTGAAGGTGCAACTGACTTTGATTTGGCCCTAGGAGAACCAAAAATAGAAAGGGCGTTAGGAGTCCATTGGTGCGTAGCTTCAGACGAGTTACATTTCAGAGTACTAGTAAAGGAAAATCCTTTTACTAGAATAGGGGAGCTGTCTACAGTTGCTTCCATTTACAATCCTCTTGGATTCGTCGCTCCCTTCATTTTGGTAGGGAAGAGGATCTTGACAAGATAGGCTGGGACGAACCACTTCCATAACTTGTCCTTGGTAAAGATACTCCATTGCTATGTCCCATCAACATTCAAAGATGTCCAGCAATATGAGTTACACCATTTTGCTGATGCCAGCGTGTCAGGATACGGACATGTTCATACCTCAGAACTGTGACCAAGTCTGGTGAAGTCCACTGCACTCTCAAGAGTTGCCCCAACAAAGGTAACAACAATTTCAAGATTGGAGCTCTCAGCTGCAGTTGTAGCCACAAGAACTGGTGATCTGCTCAGAAGAGTACTAGAATTGCATGGTGTCTGTGAATACTACTGGACCGATTCCAAAGTTGTCTATATTAACAATGATGCAAGTCGGTTCCATGTATTTGTAGCCAACAGAATTCAGCAGATCAGGACAAGTACTGAGTCTAGCCAGTGGAGATATGTTGCTTCAGATCAAAACCCAGCTGACCATGCTTCACGTGGGCTCACTGTAAAGGAACTCATAGGGTCTAACTGGTTTACTGGTTCAAGTTTCCTATGGCAAAGAGAACTCCCTAAGGAAGATATTAAGGTGGGAGAGGTTGATGAAGACGACCCAGAACTCAAAATGGCACACTTTCTTACAACCAAAGCAATGGAAGGGACTTCTCTGTCAGATCACCTACAAAGGTTTTCGGATTGGAAGAGGGCAGTGAAAGCCATAGCTAGACTCAAACGTTGTGCAAGGAGTGTGAAGGGTTTAGTAGAAAGATCCAACAAAGCCACAACACTTGAAGGAAGAAAGAATGCTGAGCAATTCATAATACGTACAGTCCAAGAGGAAGTGTTCGACGATGAAATTAAATCTTTAAGACAAGGGAAGGAAGTTAATTCAAGTCAGTCCATCATCATGTCAAGCATCCGGCCATTCTTCCTAAAGGTCATCATGTATCTCATCTACTCATAAAACACTTCCATGAGAAAGTGCAACATCAAGGTCAAGGCATGACCCTAAATGAAATTCACTCTAATGGCATTTGGATTTTGGGATGCAGTAGTGAAGTGTCATCTCTTATCTACAAATGTGTGAAGTGTAGGAAGTTACGGAAATGTAACCAGGAGCAAAAGATGGCTGATCTGCCACTGGAGAGGATGGAAACCACCCCTCCTTTTACCTATAGTGGCATGAACTGCTTTGGACCATTCTATGTTAAAAAGGGAAAGGAGAGAGCTGAAGAGATACGGACTCCTGTTCACCTGCATGTGTTCACGAGCTGTTCATCTTGAAGTACTGGATGATCTTAGCACTGATGCTTTTCTTAACGCATTGCATTGTTTCATTGCGATACGTGGCAATGTAAGTCAGCTGCATAGTGATCAAGGTACTAATTTTATCGGTGCAAAATGAGAGTTCCTGGAGTTGATGAAGGGAATGGACCAAGAACGTGTGAAGGAGTTAGGCTGTACCTTAGTCATGAACCCGCCTACTTCCAGTCACATGGGTGGTGTCTGGGAGACACAGATCCGGACTGTAAGGTGTATACTGACATCTATCCTAGACCAGTCTGCAGCGAGACTGGACAATTCCTCCTTAAGAATGTTCATGTATGAAGTAATGGCGATTGTCAATAGTCGACCATTGGTCCTTAGAACACATCAATGATCGTGTTGGACCAGAACCATTGACGCCGAACCATATACTACCAATGACGTCAACTATTGTTGAGTCTATGTAGAGTTCTGGATGGCACCATCGTGTAGTGGTCAAGCAGGGAGCGACGGTGAGAGTGCACTTAAACGAAAAGCGAAAGGCTGTTCTGGACATTTGATTTTAACCGGGCCGACAAAGTTCGCCCCATAAAGTTGTGTTCCAATCATTTGGGTTGCAAGGTGGGGCTCCGCCTCATGCGGTTGCATACTGTCCGTCTGTCACGTGGAGGCAACTTTTCTGCAAGAGTTTGTTAATCTCTTCAATAAGTGTTGTAATGCAAGCATCATACATCAGGGCTCGACAATAAGGAGTGCCCGATGGCCCGGGGCCAGCGTGAAAGACGCTCGGGACAGTTGACGAATAAGTCACTGGCCCAATCGGGCCACTGCCAACATCGTCACGAAAGTTTATCATTTGCATGCCTTTTTTAACCTTGATAATTAAAATTTTTAAGCAATCACAGAGAGACGCTCGGGACAGTTGACGCATTGCATTGCATTGCATTGTCCGTCATTGCATTTGTCTGACGGACAAATAGCCTACAAAAGTATTAACTTTGTAGCTTTTACAGTGATCAATACATACTTAATTTATACAGTGAAGACAGATGCACCGATCTCTTATTCTGGTCTTGCACACGAACTGCATGCAATCTTCTTTCAAAATGTCATGTGTATGGAAATATTACGAACTCCTTAGACATCCGTTAACAGAGGCCAGAGAAGCTAAAGATGAATGCAAAGAAAAAAAAAATACGGTAGCAGGCAGACCAAGATCACTGTGCACAATGTGTGTAATATTGGAATTATTATCTGTGAGGGGAACTGACTGTTTTAAGAAAAGTTTACATGGCATTTTCTTTTCATTTGTCCATGTATGATGTATTTAAAGTAGCGTTCATAAGCACGGCACTGCTTTGTTTACAGTGGTAACCGTAGAAAAATAATATCATTCTTATTCCATAAGCGCCACCTGCTGGCAAAGACTGAGTCTCATGAGGGCTTAGACCTACTGATCTTTTAGGTGATGCTCTCAGACTACACAGTACCGCTGGCAGCGCTTCGACCCATACTACTCCTTCCTGATGCATTTTGCTTAGCCTGGTTTTGATTGATCTGTTTCCACGTTCGACTTGCGCCGATGCTTGTGGTCTATAAGGACAGTGAAGATTCCACTTAATTTTCAACATTTTAGACACTTCCTTGACTACCTGTCCTGTGAAGTGGGTTCCTTGATCTGAGTCAATGCTATCTGGGTAATCCCCATCTGGGAATGAAATCAGTGACAAGACATTTAGCAGTATGTGCAACTGTGGCACGCCCTGTTGGATAAGCTTCTATCCATCTTGAGAACTTGTCTATTACTATCAAAACGTCAGTTTTTCCCTTACAAGGAGGCAATGATATGTAATCAACTTGTAGGTGACGAAACGGTCCTGGTGGAGCTGGGGTATGTGTTGCTGCTGTAGTTGCTGCTGGCACATCATTATTTTTTTGACATGTAATGCATCTCTTGACTGTTTCAGTGGCTACATTTCTGAATTTTGGATTCCACCATTGATTTGAGAACCTGTGATTCATTGTTGCTGGACCACTGTGACCCAAATTGTGTATTTGTTGAGCCAAATATGGCAGCAGTGATTCGGGAGCAATATGCTTTCCTCCTTTGGTCCAGCAACCAGATGAATCCACTGTGGCTCCTTTGTCTAACCATGTCCATGCTTCATATAAAGGAACGTCTTTGTACAGATCAATGATTGATTCAGGAGGCAGAATTGTCTTCTGTGCTGTACTACCTGAACACACTTGTACATTTGCATATGAACAAGCCTGTTTAGCAGCTACATCAGCAAGAGCATTACCTTTAGCTTCCGTAGTATTAATTGTGAGATGTGCTTTCACTTTGATCACAGCTAATTTCTTTGGAAGTTTCATGGCAAACATTAGATCTTTCACTAATCCAGCATGCTTAATGGGTGATCCAGCAGAAGTTAAAAACTGTCTACTTTGCCAAATGATACCAAAATCATGAATTACCCCAAAAGCATACCTGGAATCAGTGTAGATATTTGCAGTTGATCCTGATGCTAGCGTGCATGCTCTAGTTAAGGCTACTAGTTCTGCAGCTTGAGCTGAAAAATGATCTGGAAGACGACCTGAAGCTACCACTTCAGTAGTAGAAGTTACTGCATAACCTGCTCGTCTGTTACCTTCAATAACTTGAGCTGAACCATCAACATACAACTCCAATTCGGCATTATCTATGGGAGTTTCTGTTATTTCACTTGTAGGTGTGTATGTAAGCATAACACAATCATGAGCCATTTCTCCTTCATCCTCTAAGACAACTTCAGTCATTGCAGACATCATACATGAGGATGGATTTGTGACTGGTGCACGCTGTAAAACAATGTTCGGGGCTGTGAGGGTTGTTAACCAATTTCCCCAACGAGAGGATGTAACAGAAGTGACTTTTGCTTGATTCATTAGTGCAGACACTGCATGAGGACATCTTACATTTACAGTCTGTCCTAACACCATTCCTGATGAGGCCTGAAGAGCTAGATGAACTGCCTGTACTGCTCTGAGACATGGGCCCATACCTTGAGCGACTATGTCAAGTTTGCCAGAATAGTAATGAATTGGGCGTAAATTGCCCCCATGATCTTGCATTAGACATGCAGTCATAAAGCCTAAGTGTTCATGAACATAAAGCACAAAGGGCCTATCAGATTGGGCAATTCCTAATGCTGGCGCTTGACATAGTGCTCTCTTCAAATCATTGAAAGCTTTGAGGTGAATTTCTTCCATACAAACTGTATCAGAATCTCTAACCTGACCTTTCAACAAGTCATAGAGTGGCTGTGCAATTGAGGCATAGTCTTCAATCCAAGGTCTACAGTAACCTGCTGTTCCTAAAAATGATCTTAGTGTTTTAATGTTAGTAGGCGGAGGTATTGCTTTGACTGAAGCGGCTCGATCCTGTGTAATGGATCTATTTCCTGTACCAATTGTTTGACCCAGAAATGTAACTTGATTTTTAGCAATTTGAGCTTTGTGAAAGCTACATTTGTGTCCTTTTTTCTGCAAATAGTCCAACAATGCTGTCAATTCAGTTTGATGTACCTCATGATCTGTTGAGGCAAATAAAATATCATCGATATATTGAATCATAGTGGACTGTTTGACTGGACATTCTGGGTCACACAAATCACGTCTGAGAGCCTGATGGTATATGGTTGGGGAATTTTGAAATCCCTGTGGCAAACGTGTCCACTGATATTGTTCATAGTCAACTGTGAAAGCTAACCATGGCTGGCTGTCAGCGTGCAAGGGTACAGAAAAGAATCCATTAGACATATCAATTACTGAAAAAACCTTACAATCTAATGGTAAGCCATTACAAATTGTAGATGGATCGGCTACTAGGGGGGTGATTTTTTTCAGTATGCTTATTGGCTACTCTGTAGTCTATTGTGAGTCTCCATGACCCATTGGCTTTCTTGATGGGCCATATGGGTGAATTACAGGGACTGTTGGTTTTAACGAGCACTCCTTGCTTCAGCAATTTTTCTACAATGGGTTTGACTCCCTGTATAGCTTCCTTACTGATTGGGTATTGTTTGGTAACAGGAGGGGCGGTTCCTGTTAATTTGGCTGGTTCTACACCTGTGAGAAGCCCGCAATCATCTTTGTCTTTAGCCCAAATTGGATGATTCTGTAAGAAAGCATACTCAGGAGTGATTGCATTACTGGTAGAAACTTGTGCTGAAGCAATTTTTATGCTAGCAGATTCTGAGGACATGTCTAATGTTAGATGTACTTGTCTCAGTAGATCCATGCCTAGAATTGCACCTGTATTTAATGGAGCACATAACAATTTTGTAGTCAGAGTTTTTGGGCCTAATTGTACCTCTATGGGTGGAGTTTCATACAAAACAGAATCTTCACCTACTACACCAGTTAAACAAAGTTTAGTTTTCTTGTACGGAATGTTTAAATCTTTAGCCAATTTTGTAGGAACTACTGTGATTTCTGCACCTGTATCAAGCAAAAAGTCAATCTCTTTCTCTTGTATGCTACCTTTCACAAAAATTCTTTTGTCATTGTGATGTATTACAGGGGAAAGGTAGCTACTCACAGCCCCAACAATTAGTTTTTTTCCTGCTCTTTTTGTGCTCTTAGAAGAGCCTGAGTGAGCTGTCCTAACGTTTCACTGGTCACTGTGTGGAACTACTTCAGGGTTGTAGGCGGGCTGAGAAGGAGCAGAATTATGCATAGCATTTCTTTTATTATCTTGCAACTTCTTCCTACACTCTTTCTCCCAATGTCCTAGTTTTCCACAATAATTGCATTTCCCTTCTTTTTTTAGACCATCTCTTGTCTCGATTTGTTGTGCTAAACGTAGCTGCTGCTACTCTCACTTTTGCCTTAACATCAGAATCTCTTTCCCAAGTAGCTAACGTGTCTAAGTTACTTCTGAGAGTTTTGTTAGACCAAGTTAGATCTAGGAATGGCAAGGCTTTTCTGTACTCAGCTACAAGGCCATCTGACCAGATGCGGACTAAGGGTCCCTTGTCATCTAGCACACTTTCAGGATCATCAACTATTCCACTGTAAGTTACAGCTGACTGGCAAAACTTCTCAGTGTATTCACTTACAGTTTCCTCTTTCTTTTGTACACAGTTAGTGATTCTGGACCAGTCTATTTTGGGTCCCATAATATTCTTTAGAATTTTCAAAACACCTTCTCTCAAATCCGCTTTACTGGCATGTCGTAGTTCAGAAGTAACAGCAGACTCAAAACTGTTGAATTCAGATTCAGTTAGAATTTGTGACATCAGCTGTGTGACTTCTACTAACGACATGTCGTAGAGACGCATTTTGCTAATCAGTGCTCTTCTAAATTCACAAAAATTTGTGCGTGCTGAGGGTAAGCCCTGGGACAATCTCTCTATATCTTTAGGTTCCAGCATTTTTGCAATTGCTTGAACCTGGACAACAGCAGAGTTGGGAGGAACACTTTCAATTCCCTCAATTCCCTGAGATCTTCTCCTAGCACCACATACCTTCACCGAATCTACAGGCACATCAGTTACTGATTGGATGGCTACATCTGTTTCAAAGAAAGCTTGTAAGTCAGGATAAATGTTATCAGGCTGACTAACTTCCATATCAGTTTTTTCTAAAGCTTTGTTGCGGTTCAATTTCTTAGTCAAAGCGGATATTCTAGCCCGGAGCTCTTTGTTCTGTTCCTCTAGCTCTGAGTTACGCTGAGACTGTTGTGTAGCTAGCGCTAAACCAAATTCTCTGTGGCAGCAGATAATGCCTTTCACATTGTTCTTACGAATACATGCTCCAAGTACTTTTTTACACTCATCTACAGACCAAGTCTTGTCTGGATGGATCTCATATTTCTTAGTTAATTCTTGTCTAACTTTTTCAGTTACTATTAGGTTCATTTGCACTCCTAACAGTGATTTGAATTCGCTATCTGACCACAAAGGAGTTGCGAGACCACCTTTTTCAGTTGTGGGGATCAGCCTAGCGTTCTTTCTAACCATTTTGTGAGTTTCTTTGTTACCACACAATCACAACACTAAAACTTCTCTGATCAACAGAGGGTAACACAGATCAACTATAGTTAACCTTTCCTGAATTAACAGAAGACAACACAAACTACTAGCACTTTACGCTAATCTTCTCTGCCTAAACAGAGGGTAACAGATATTAGCACTTTACGTTAAACTTCTCTCCCTGAAGAGAGGATCAACAATTCTTCTCTGCCGAAACAAAGGATAACAGATATTAGCACGTAATGTTAATCTTCTCCACCTGAAATAGAGGATAACTGATATTAGCACGTAATGCTAATCTTCTCTACCTGAAATAGAGGATAACTGATATTAGCACGTAATGCTAATCTTCTCTACCTGAATAGAGGATAACTTGTCTGTTAAACAAACCCTGCAGCTGTTTGTTAACACTTCTCTGGCGGCGCAGAGGATAACCACATGTACTGGCTTCTAATGGTTCTTTTGGATAGAGTGATACTCACCAACCCTTGGTACAGAAAGATTCAGTCTGGAACGAAGTCAGATCTTTGTTGAGCTTGTTGAGCTTCAATCTGGATTCAGGTGAGGAGCTCTATCCGGGTCATGGCACCAAAACTGTTGTGAATTTTTTCTTAGAGACCAGGAGACGTTTTTGGATATCTTGAAGCAGAAGTTTCTCTTTATTCAGATACTCGCTGCTCGGCACTGCAGTCTTCAAAAAGTCGTCTGACAATATCTCAGCACAGCAAAGTATATAGGTTTGAAGGAGGCGGAGTACATAGAGGTGGAATCAATCTAAACAAAGCATGCAAATGTGGTACAGGAAATCAGCCCAGTAAAAGATTTTTCCCAGCCTTGATCTATTTAGCATACCAGTGTCATTCAAATGCAAAGGTGCTAAACAAAAGGCACAGTTGTACCTTGAGCTTAGACTTCACACTTAACTTGGGAAACCTGCCAGATGCTCAGGAAATGTATAAAGACAAAAGGTTACTGTCTCAGGGCTTGGGCTGTCTGCTAAATCACAATATACATAACCTTTTAGAAATTTGTAATCCAACACATGCTTGGAAGAGATCTTGGTGTTTGACAGGTTTGTTGTTAGCAGTCTTGAAGCCATTCTGTTTCCATCCCACCAGGTGGCATGTGAAACTTAGGCGGGCATAGTTTAAATCAGTACAGATGAAGAGTTGAAAAGATGAGATGTTGTGAGATCACGAGATATTGTGAGATGCAGCTAGTTGTAATGTGATGAGGATAGCTGAAATCTCTGCATATTGCGATGAATGAGGACCCAAGTTGAATTGTTGAGGTAGGCAAGGGTCGTTGCTGAGCCAGACCACACCTGCGGCCGCTTTCAAGCAGCCATCAATGTACGCTGTGGGCATTCCCTCGCATACATTCTCGTCAAGGTATCTGTGGTTCGTTAGTTGCGGTTGTGGGGATTCTTTGGGTTCCTCTGACGTGTACAGCGGGTAGGTGGAGCAGTTCTGGCAGGCTGCGAGTCCGTCACCCAGCGACGATTTTTGTAGTTCTTGGCATATCTTGCCTCAACGTCGTGGCCTTGAAGCGTCATCAGCCAGGTGGCTATACGTGCGTTGGTCACAACGCTGTCTCAAATTTGTTGGCTGTTGAGGAAGGTTACAGGTTGGTAACATGCTTCAGTGATGACCTTCTGTGCTCCAATGTAGTTGGAGAAGCGCTGGATGGCCCATATGGTGCAAAGCAAAGCTTTCTCGCAGTCTGAGTACTTGCATTCAGGCGGGAGCAACATCTTGCTGGTTACCACCCTCTTGTCCTTGTCATGGAGCTGGTACAATCCTGCGCTGAGGTACTGTTTGGAGAATCCTGCTTCTAGATAGAATTCCTTTTCTGGGTCTGGGTAAGCCAGGCATGGGGCAGAGCACAGGTGTTGTTTGAGCTGACTCACAGCATTGTCCTGGGCTCCCGTCCAAATGAAGGGTTCATTCTTTTTTAGGAGGGAAGTGAGTGGTTGTGCGATGTCAGAATAGTTCTCAATGAACTGTCATGAATAGTTGTAGACCCCCAGAAAGCTTCACAGCTCAGAGAGGTTGGTGGGTGTCTTTATGTTTTGGATTGCTTGAGTGTGGCTGGACTGTGGCTCAATACCCTCTCGTCCATTCGACAGTAACCTTTTGTCTTTATGCAGTTCCTGAACATCTGTCAGGTTTCCCAAGTTAAGTGTGAATTCTAAGCTAAAGGTACAACTGTGCTTTTGTTTAGCACCTATGCATTTGAATGACACTTGTATTCTAAATAGATCAAGGCTGGGAAAAATCTTTTACTGAGCTGTTTTCCTGTACCACATTTGCATGCTTTGTTTAGATTGATTCCACTTCTATGTACTCCTCCCCCTTAAAACCTATATACTCTTCTGTGATGAGGTTTTGTCAGACGACTTTTTGATGACTGCAGCGCCACGCAGCGAATATCTGAATAAAGAGAAACTTCTGCTTCAAGATATCCAAAACGTCTCCTGGTCTCTAAGAAAAAGCTCCTGTGTCCAAGAGGGCTTCGACTTTGATGTGGTGTTCGATGATGATAGAGAAGTAAAACTTTCTTGCTATACCTTTCTCGATGAGATCGCCCAGGAGTTGAGGGACTGGAGTTTGGGATGAGAGCAGCAGGAGGTCCTGACTGATTTGGTGTTCTTCAGAGGAGTGAGAGACGACCAAGACAACACTTTCAGGAAATCGATTGGTTTCATCAGCAGGTCATCATCAGGTGTGAAACTCTTGCATCATCATTTTCATCAGTTCTTATGAGTCAAAACTTGGTCATGTCTTTTGTTCTGATGTGGATTCAGTTTGAGCTCGGTCAGAGTGAGATCTCTGGGAGTTCTTTCGTCAGTTTCTGGGGCTGGTTGTTCCAGGCTGTGATTGTCACTTTCCCTTGGAGTTTCCACCAGATTCCCACAAAGCTTTTCCTGAGCTTTCTGATGAGATTTGCGGGTTCCATGACCTATCCCGTCGACTCTCTTGAGGCCTTGGATGGTCCCAGGATTTCTCCCAGTGGCGTCCAGGTGAGTGTTGTCGTCCACGCGGTTATTTCTCTGTTTAGGACGGGCACAGACGAAGTCCCGTTCTCTGTTGGACGAGGATGATCTTCATTCTTTAGGTGGCTGCTTGGCGTTCTCTCCGTGTGGTGGGCACCCTTGAGGGCCATTCCCTGACTCTGAGTGGTGAAGTCAAGAACTGCTGCAGATTTGTTGCCCTTTTCTGCTGCCATCTTTTGTTTACCGTAGGCTTTGTGTGCCAAGTCTCGCAGTTGCAGGAACGTCATTGTCCGTGGGCACGCAAGAACGCCAAGAGCATACTCAGTATGCTCGTCTGAGTCAGCTGTAGTAAGCTTGAGGGGTCTTGTGACGACCTTGTTTGGTCTCCAGGGCGGCCACCAGTCCTCGTTCCAACTCTGGATCTGCAAATTCTTTCAAATAGGCTTGGGGGGCTTGTCCACCTGGCATGTTTGGGTTGAACTTGATGATGTTTCTGGCCAGTTTGTCAAGATCTTCGAGGTCCATGCCATGTGATGGTCTTGGGCTAGCTTGGGGAAGATCTCTTAGCTTGGTTGTGAGAGGGAGCTGGTGAGTGTTTTAGGGTTGCTCCCTCTCCCTTTTGCTCATGTGTCGGTCCAGGAACAGGGGACCCGGTCCTGTTCTGTGGGGGTGAGTTTGGGGCCCGCCGTGTCCTGGTTTGTTTAGGGCGCAGTTCATAAGCATGTTTGAGTTCTTCTTTGACAGAGTCAGACTCTTCTTTGATGTGGTCTAGCTGTTGCATTAGGTAGCTGATCTCTGTTCTTGCCTAGCTCAGGTGGGTTTTGAGGGCTTTAATTCTGCTGTTCTTGTCTCTGAAGTCCAACTTTGCCTTTTCAAGTAGGTGTTAGGCATACTGCAACTTGTTAGCAAGCTTGTGTAGGCTGACTTGGCTTGTTCCATCTCTTGTGAGGTGGTTGTCAGGGTCTCCCGCAGTCTGACAATCTCCTTGGCGCTTGGATCTTCCTCATCGGACCCTTCCTGTCTGTCCTGTACTTCCAGTTCTAGCTGGCTGATGCGTCTTTGGGCACGTGTCAGCTCCTGCTGGAGGTGGGCGGAGTGCCTGTCGCTGAGCTTGAGGGTGGCGATGAGGGTGTGACTTGGGGAGCCAGTGATCTTGGCTAGTTCTTTGTGATTGTAGCTCTGGTTTGGATCTTGTCCCATGATGCTTGTTATGTTGTCATCCAGCTGGTCTTGTGTCTGATGTCTCAGAGATTCAGCGGCCTTGGGTAGGAGGCTGTCTGTCACAATGCTTAGCCAGGTTTCTAAGTCCTCCCAGTGGCTGACAGGGTCTGTTGTGCGAGAATGTGCTGTGTCAGGTGTAAATGTTCTGTGTGTAGTGGGCTGGTGAGAGTGATTTTCTTCGGCTCTGGTCCGCTGGACGTGCTTCTAACTCGTAGTCGTTGTGGAGGAGAGTAGAAGGGCCCACGCAGGTGGCACAACTAGAGACAAGGAAGAGGAGAACACAACACACACAACACAGAACAGAGTGGTAGTCGTCTGCTTCCCCCTTTTCCTAAAAAAAAAGAAAAAAAAAAAGAAAAAAGAAAATACAAAAGAGAAAAAAGAACAGCAGCAATAATATTTGTAATACGATGGTTAAGGTTAATGGTAGGATGGGAGAGAGAGATGAGAGAGACAGCAAACCTCTCTGGCAGTAGAATGAATGCAGTCAAATTTTTCGCCCCCTTTTCCTAATCTTTTGTTTATTGGGTTTCAAAATACTGTGACTGTGATTGTTATTATAATTCCCTGCAGGTGAAGGAGAGATCAATGACAATGACAATATTGTTTACTTCCCTGACAGGATTGACACCATACACCAATAACAAGCGTTTTTAGATGAGTGTTTACGTCTGGTGACGCCACTCGGTTCTACTGTTGACCTGCTCTGGTCTTGGCTGGGTATGATCCCGCGATGAGGAGGGAAGTAAGGAAGTGAGAGTCAGACAATTTCGACATGAAATGTTCAGTTATGCGAATATTGTCTCTAAAGTTTTCTGCTTTTATGATCCTCACAGGTATAACCCAAACGAAGCAGCAGTGGTAGGAGTAGGAGAGGACAGCTAAGAGGGAGAAGGAGAGGAGGCCCACAAAGAAAAAACAACACTTAAATATAGCTGCAAGCAGCAATTGCGGGGCCAAGCACAAAAGAGGCAGAATGAGGAGTTAAGCACGGCAAGTAGCAGCAGACTGACTACAACAGTGAGTAACTTAAGCCATTTTAGGATAATATCAGTTGAAATGGCTGAAAAATCATAAATACAACCAATTATAAAATAATAAAATTTAATGGCTTATCACTTTTGACCAACAGGTGGTGCTGTTTTCAAATTGATGTGACGTGTTCTGTGTGAAATGACAATGACACACACAAAGTTTGCCGTCATTATGTCAAAGCTTTGCAGAGATACAGCCTCAGATGTAGTTTGGCATCTTTCCAGCAAATTTGTTGATGCGCTAAACGAAAACGGTTTCGTATATCGACCCGAAATTCATAACTTTTTGCCAGCATAGTCTGAAGATGATCTGAGTCAAATTTGGTGAAGATCGGACTAACAGTCTGGGAGGAGTTCGAAAAAGTAGGTTTTGTACATTAATCAAAATGGCGGACAGGAAGTTTGGCCAATTTCGGCATAATGGGTATCAATGTTCTCGACTTGACCCAAGGAATCTATTGGCATCAGTTTCATTCCAATAGGCTAATGTAAACAGAAGTTATTAGCATTTTTGTAAATTTCATTATTAATGTTTAGTGAATGGCGTATTACTTCTGAACCATAGGTGGCACTGTTACCAAATTGATGTGGCTTGGTCAGAGTGTGGTGACAATAGCACATATAAAATTTGGTGTCAATATGTCAAAGCAATGCAATTTGGCATCTTTCCAGTAAATTCGTTGATGCGCTAAACGAAAACGGTTTCGTGTATCGACACGAAATCCATAACTTTTGGTCAGCATGGTCTGAAGATGATCTGAGTCAAATTTGGTGAAAATTGGACTAACGGTCTAGGAGGAGTTCGAAAAAGTAGGTTTTCAACATGAATCAAAATGGCGGACAGGAAGTTCAGCCAAAATTGGCAAAATTGGTATCGGTGTTCTCAGCATGACCGAAGGAATCTATCAAAATCAGTTTCATTTCAATAGGCTAATGTACGCAAAAGTTATTAGCATTTTTTGAAATTTCGTTATAACTTTTGACCACAAGGTGGCGCTGGCCCCAAAATTTTTATGTACATTCCGGGCATGGTGCCGAACATTTTTGTAATTAATGTCGAAACGATACGCTAATCCGTTCTCAAGATACAGCATTTTAAAGCTAAATTAAAAATGGCCGACACCCAAAATGGCTGACATGGGAAAATTG